>NC_047516.1:23932420-24232420 GCF_902827115.2 Pseudochaenichthys georgianus
TGCATTCTGGGACATGTAATTTATGGGCAAGTGCTTCTGTAAAGCGGCATGTAACCGTATAATAAACATATTATATTCTTTCAGAGCTCTTACAGCCACATAAAATGAAGTCCTTGGGTTTGACACCCCTGATTTAAATAAACTGCCATTCAAAACAAAAACGTATGAATGAAATATGAACTTATGGTAAAAACATAGGTACCATGTGACCGTCCTCCCCACTAAACCACTTGATGTGTGTGTGCAGGATGAGAAGCTGAGGATCGAGGCTCTGGGAGGCTGTGTGATCTGGTTTGGCACATGGAGGGTTAACGGCAGTCTGTCTGTATCCAGAGCAATAGGTGAGCTGTTGATAAACACATGTTTACATATCATTTCATTTTCCATTCATGTTTTTAATTGAGAAATTATATTATCCATGACCTCTGTGTTTGGGAAAACATCGTAGGTCATTTGCAGTGGAATTTGTATTCATTACTAAAATGACTAATTTACAGACATTGAGGATTTTGCACGGGATAAGGTCGCAGAAAATCTCTCCTTTTTATTACACATTTCTAGATGTCACCAGTTAAAACTAGTCCCTTGTAAATCGTTTTTTGTCTCCGGAAACAAGAGAATCTACTCTCACTCTGTCTGTCCTGAATGCCAGTATTAGCAGAATAACCTTCGACATGTGTTGACAGGCGACTCCGAGCACAAGCCTTACATCAGCGGGGTTGCAGACCATGACATCTGCCCTATGGACGGCACAGAGGACTACCTGATTCTGGCCTGCGATGGTTTCTGGGACACGGTGAATTCTGAAGAGGCGGTGCGAGTGGTGAGCGACCATCTGGAGGAGAACAGCGGAGACACCGCCATGGTGGCCCACAAGCTGGTAGCCTCGGCCCGGGACGCAGGCTCCAGCGACAACATCACCGTCATCGTGGTGTTCCTGCGGGACCCTCGCTGCCCCCCACCCGGCGGCACTGAGGACAGGGAAGAGGGGGTGGTAGTGGGGGAGGAGGTGGAGGAGGAGGAGGATGATGAGGCTGGAGGGGGGGAGCGCGACGGGGGAGAAGGAGGCAGCAATGCGGACAACGGGGGGAAGGCTCGCGGCGGCTGGCCCCTGCAGCAGTGCTCGGCCCCCGCTGACCTCGGATACGAAGACCGAACTGACTCGCTCACAGACAGAACGAGCCTCTGCCTGCTGGGGCCAGCTCTGGAGGGCCGCATCTCGCTGACGGGGGCCGCGAGGCAGCCGCGCTCCATCTTTGGCCTCGACCTCTTTTCAACCTCCCACGTGTATCCAGAGCTACGCCCACTGAGGCGCAGGTCCTGTCTCCCCTTCCTGACGCCCAGCATGTCTAGCTTCACGGACCCCCTGTGGCCCCAGACTGCCATGTTGTTAGGCCAGGCAGCGAGGCGGAGCCACGGGCCCGGGTATGGCGGTCGTCGTCGGAGACCCGGAGCCTCCAAGGAGATGCTGGGGCTGCTACCCTGCGGCCAGCTGCTGCCACACACACAGCGCCGCTCCATCAGCAGGCCTGGAGCTGCAGAGCTTCACCTGCCCCATGATGCCTCCATTTAGAGAGGCGACCCAAACCATCTCCTTCATTTATTCATCGGCCCCTCAGCTCGCCCTCACATCCACCTCTGCCTTCAACAACACGTCTTTCTTTCATAGTCGATAGTTGTTGCTCCTGCTGAATCTCTGTCGGAGGAGTGGTGCTCTCTGTTCTAATATTTCCCAATGTAAGCTGGCCCACTAAACACAAGCCCTGCTCCTTAATGCTAAAAAACGGCGTCCTTCTCCAATGCTCACTTGCATTCAACACATTAAAGTTGAATTGTAATGCTTGGTCGCTCGTGGTTTAAGCAGGGTCTGTTTTTAACAGAAAGCAAAAAAGTTATAGGACCAAATATAAATTTGATCTCATCACTTGCTTGAGAAAAGTAAGAATACACACTACCTGGCCAAAACTGTTGAAACCTGAAAATTGCACCAAAATGTGATGGTGAACATGTTATTACAAACCCCTGAGTATTGATGTGCTAATTAAACTGTTATTCCTTAAGACGTTGGATCCTGGCAGCACAGATTTGCTCACTTTCAGCTTCAACAGCATTATCGAGGCTTTTAAAGGAATGGTATGCTCATGACACTCATTTTTTTTAAATTATCATCCGATAAAACAGACCAGTCTCTGCCAGTCTCTCTCTTTTTTTTTTTAATCCGATGACATTATCAGTGATTTTAAACTGATTATATACCGAAATAACATCAACACTGTGGGCGCCGCCATTTCCCGGACGTGACGTAATCAATGCGTTTGGTTTTCGAAGACACGTTGATCTCCATGTTATTTACTGTAGTTTCTCTATTCAAATATGCCTCACTGTATCGCGAAATATTGCCATAATTCGGATAGGAACAATCCACGGAATGCTCGGTTCCATCTGTTGCCAAAAGGTAAGCATAAGAAGTACATTCGGAGGCAGTGGCTAGCGAAATGTGGCCGGCCCGAACCGAGAGATTTACAGGCTCATGTATGCAGCGAACATTTCACATTTCCGGACGACTACTCTGAGAGTATGATCAAACATAACATGGGATTTAAAGAACAACCATTACTCAATGGAGATGCAGTACCATCGGTCTTTCTGGTGTCATCACCGACCAGGACACCAGTTCGGCCAGTAGAGAAATCGCCCTCTGCAAGTGTGAAGCGACGGAGGAGCAGAAGTAGTGCTCGGAGTAAGAATAAGGTATGTTATAGCGCATTTCCATTGCAGCGGCTAGCCCCGTTTTAACGTCCAGGCCAGGACAGTTTTTGGTGGCCTTTCCATATAGCGTAGTACCGGCTAGTGTGTATTTCCCCCCAATTTTTCCGGCTCCATAAAATCGTGATTCTATGGCCAGGGACAACGAAGCTGAGTATGCTAAACTAGAGAGGGAATCGCTAGCAAGGGTGGTACTACATGCATACATATAGTATCTTATATAATCTTCCCATTATACACACATGCATTTCCAAACATTTGGACTACCTATGTTGCAAATGTATTATCTTTTCAATTTACACACGGCATCTGCACGTCTGTCCGTCCTGGGAGAGGGATCCCTCCTCTGTTGCTCTCCCTGAGGTTTCTCCCATGTTCCCTTTAAACTGGGGGTTTTCTTCGGAAGTTTTTCCTTGTACGATGTGAGGGTCTTAGGACAGAGGGTGTCGTATTGTCATACTGATATGTATGGCTGAATTCCCCCATCCAATCTCTTCACATTGGTCAAAACTTGTTCCTCTGCTGACGAGTTCGAACTGAAATACTCCGTGTGTTGACAAATTGAACGCATGGATGACGTCACGACCATCACGTGACTACTGAAAATGGCAAACATGGCGGCGGCCAGACGGAATATACAGGTCTTGATAAAAAAGAGCTATAAAATCATTATTTACCGGGGAATATCGCTGATTTCTTCAGGGTATGGTTTAAACATAACGTTTCACTAAATACTGAAGTTTTGATTAATTATCTAATGAGTGGACCATTCCTTTAAATGTTAAAAAGACTTTTGTCATTTGTTTTAGCTGTAGCCTAGCATTAAGATTTCCCTTAACCCTAAGACTAAATTCATCTTTTGCAGTTTTCGTGTGCTTTTTTCACCTCTGATTTGGAAACAAGCTACATAGTAAACATAGCTGTTCAAAAGCATACTTAAATAACAATAACACTAATAGATAGTGTGAATTAAGAAGCGCTTTATCATTTACAAAATATCACCATACGTGTATTATTAACATATCATCACTATTATACATTTTTAAATATCATGGGCAACATCAATGCCGGTATATCAAAACATCTTTACTTACAGCTGTAAATGGAGGATGTGCCAACACTTTCTTTTGAGAAAGCTGTTGCCTACGTTGAGAAAAGCTACACAATTTGAGTTTAATATATGGTTCGTCTGGACCATAAATTAAACTCTAATTTTGTAGCTTTTGAGAGGGCTGGAACAATTTTTTCCCTGTTCTTTTGTCCCCATACAGACAAGCGTCCAGCCACAATCTGTCTACAGATAAAAGCACTTAACACAGGATTAAAAAAGATTAGCAGTCACTTACCTGAATACATGCTTAATGAACTCCAGTATTCCAAATGGGGATATACTCCAGAGATAATAAGTGGAGAAGCATTTAATAGATGTTGTTGGTGCCCACGTTGCAAAAAGTGTATTTACAATTAAACAAAACCCATTGAACATATCTTATTTCAGCAGGTTTATTAAGTGTGAGCTATTTAAATGTTTGGGTCAGGATCAATGGTCAGGATAGATAAAGCTGCGGAGCACGTGCCTTTCAAGTGTGTAACACAAGTCTGCTTCATGTACACATATATTCAGTTATTACATTACTGTGCTTCTGTTAAGTACAAGTCTGGCCTTCATGACTCTGTGCCCCTTTTAAGGAATAGTTTAATAGTGTTGGGTAATATAATACTTACCATTCTTTCCAAGAGTTATGTTATGGCTGTAGCCTATGCTAAAAACGAAGCTACAGCTAGCAGCTAATTAGCTTAGCCTAGCATAAAGACTGGAAGGCGGAACAGCTAGCTTTAGCCTCTGTCTTTTAGTAGGATATATGTATATTTAGGAGTTGTTTAAAAGTCAAAATACTTGCAAGCTTTGTAGTAATATAACAAACATTGGATTAAACCAAACACATCTAAACCGTTATACTACAAGGACATTGTTAGCTCAAATCTTATCGTAGTCATTTTAGGAACAAATAAGATAATCCACTTCAGAGAGCAGAGCTTATTTATCAGTAAATAATGAGGTCCTCACCAATTTAGGCCAACTCCTGCGACACTAAAGGACATTTATCACTGGATATCTCTCTGGTTTGATGTAGATTCAACAATGGATAGCCCCTCTTCCCTGCTGACAGTGGGGCAGATATTTAAGCAATTTTCCAACTCAAGTCTTTATGACACGTTTCATAACACCTGGCTAGCATGAAAGCCAGTTTCCCCATCAACATGCATTGGTCCATACTGTGTATCTAACAGCAAATATGCTAGTGTTGCTACTCAACAATATTAACGCATAGTAATAATTAACAAAATGTAATCATCAAATAATACTGATTAACAGGGTAAAAATAATATTAGCACAGACTGATCTGTGTCACACAATAGCATTACTGTGTCTAACCATACTTAATGATTATGAACTAACTGCACTGCAAACTTGGTCTGAAACTATGAAATCATAGCTAAACTTAAAAAAATGCTTTGGTGTCATCTTTATAAGTTTGGAGCAAGTGACTGTTCACTAAACTATTTAATCTGAGATGGTAACGTTTGCTGTTTGTCTTTTGGGGCTGGGGAAGGCAAAAAAAAGTATTTGGAAGAATCCTTAGTTAGACAGCGTGTCGTGCCCCGTTGCGAGTGGGGTTTATCAAACGGCCATTTTGGATACATTTATTATTCCCTAACATTCCTTAACATCGTCATTCCCACATTCTTTGGTTGAGTTTCAAAACGCCAGGACGTGAGTGACGACCAGGTGCTGTAAATTGAGCCTCCACTTTTGTGGCACAGTCACACACATAAGGTGGTATCCGAAAATGTGATTCACCAGGTACTGGTTTGAGGGTCAGTCTTACTGGTAAACCATCCTGTGGACTGACTGAGCATCAGTGGAGCAGAATGTACCTCAAGTACTCGGTGTCGAAATTAGGAGGTGTCTTTTTTTCCGATTGGCGAAGATTCGTATCTGAAAAGGCATCTTAGATATGAGGAATGTCCTGCCGGGACTCTACACAAACTAAAGCCACTGGATCCCTTTTAGGGAAATATCAGTTTGTCAAAAGGCTAGTTGATACACAAAGATGATCTGGGGGAAATAAGGATATCACAGTCATATATAATATATTACGAGTACTTATTGTAAGTTTCTTAAGAAGTGTACATATTATAATTCTGTCTTGTAAATCAGTGGTTTTAATCCATGCTCCACAAGGATCTGGATCCCAAGCCTTGCTTCACCGAGGTGGAGACGAGGGTGTTATCTAGGGGCATCTGTCTATAAACACTGCCGCTGCCTTCAAAAAGCTACTGAACTATATCAAAAGGTTTTTAAAAAGTTTGACTTTCACTGGAAGAGTTTTAGTTGAACTATTGTGGCCTAGCTGAAGTTACACCTTCTTACCCTGACAGGAAATAAAAAAAACTGGGGAGAACGTTCTTTAAGATGTTATTATTGGCTTAAAATACTGTTTCTCCAATCTGCAGCTTGGATTTGAACATGTTTTATCAGTAACAGCCTTTAAAAGAAAAACATCTTGCCAATCAAATTAAATCAGTACTTTTTAGATTTTTTATTTCCCAGCTCAGCAGGTGTTAGTTGATTAGCTTGGCGTCGATTAGAGATGAGTAACACTTGAGCTGTGGTGATGATTGAGGTAAAATGGAGTTTCACTTATAACCACTGTGTTGCAAGTCTTTTAGATAACATTAGATATTTTACATGGATCACACAGGGCAGAAAACTCTAAAGCTGCAACAGGGACATTTTTTGGTCTATGGATCTTGTTAGAATGACAATGTTTTCTCGGGGAGTCTTACAAATATTCACTTCCAGTCTATTATTCCTGTAATACCCACAACAATAGCTAAATTAACAATATTGCTAAAGAAACGTCATTCTGGTTTGGTGAAAACCATCGCATCGCCATTGCTGCAGAAAAAAACGATAAAAAAGTCCTGAAACATCACAACAAGTTATGTTAGCCAACACACAGAAGCTTAGCACGTTAGCATGCTAACTGAAATGTCATTAGACTTGCAGGTATTTGATCAAAAAGTATTGGACAAGTGTAATTGACCTGCTGGTGGCACAAGATGACACATTCAAATTTGACCTAGAACAAAAATGTTATCCTCATAGTGCGCTAGAGAAAAATACAGATGAGCACAGACGTCCGCAGGATTCATTGTCTGAGGGACACGAAAAATATAGTTTTTTAAACATAAGTCTGTACCAAGATGGCCGACCGATCGGCTTAGCCATTATCTTTTTGGACTTTGGGTGCTCTGTATGATTTCTATAATTACAACACAATAGGTTTTCTTTTGACAGTAAGATATTTTGCAAGCTGCTTGGTGTTTTGTCATTATAACAAGATCTAACAACAAATTACTTTTAAGATCACAGATGTGTTTTTTGGTAAATGGTGGGGAATAATTGAAGCACTATTGTCCCACCTCAGAGCAGCTGCAGTGGTTCTCGATTCCTGTGATTCGCTGAAGTAGTTTCACAGCAGATGTTCAGTGTTCAAACTCTGAGATCTGGAGGGTAACACAGACGGGATTTCATTCACAATACCTTCACCAAAATCAGTTATACAGTGTTACTCAAAATATATCGCAAACTGCCAGAAGTTGTCACTGTATGAGCAATAAAAACATCACTCCTCTACCTAAGCTCGAGAAACCCACACGTCCTCCCTCACTCACGCTTTGCTTGCACTAAAACGTTCCTCTGAGTCGGATGTTTCCCTCCCTACAGAGGCCCTGAGAGGCAAGTGAGAAAAAAAGCGAATCTGGTGTTACAAGTCTGATTTAAATAGTTTTCTATTGACTTAAACGTCAACATGAAGGATGTGTTGATTACAACCACAAGGAGGGGGACATTGAGTAATAATCCTTGCAAAAACTTGCATTACCACCTGTAATAAAACCAGGTGAGACACCTTTTGCTTCAAATCAGAGATGAAGACAATCCCTTTCCTCTCAGGGTGTCTGTAATCGTCGACGATGAAAGCCAGCAGAAGTTCAGCTCTGCTATAATCACTGTCTCAACTATAGAGTGCCCCTCCAGGAATCTGCACTGTGTGTCTGTGAACTCGCAAAAAAAGCTTTTTCTTTTCTCTGTAAGCAATAATGAAGTTGCATTAAAAGGCTCTCTGAGGGTTTGTCTTCTGCTGAAGAAAGGAAAGGTCACCGAGCAGAATCCCTGAAGCTCCTGAAGTCCTTTTCTCATTCATCTTTCCCTCCATAGAGAACAGTATGGTCACTGCACACTTCCTGGGAGAGGGTCATTTGGAGCGAAAACATTTTGAAACGTCTGTGGGAAAAACGAATGTGAAGAAGATGGCAGGATGTTTGAGTAATTTTCAACAATGTACATTTAAAAAAAAAAAATGCTTAGCCTTCTTTGCACTGTTTAAATGTATGCTAATGTGGTTAATAAAGGGGAGGGTGTATACGATCATGCGATTAGTCCTCAGTTAGAAGACAAGCCCCATGATTGGCTCTTCTTCAACAAGCGGGTTAGGTTAAAAACAAACAAAAAAACTGTAAACACACGTTGAGTACCTGTATTATGTGTTCCTGTAGTATATAAATTATGTGTACTGTAACTGGTGACTAAATATCATGTATATAAAGATTAGAACAAGTCCTCGACTGATGCCTTTTCTTTCTTGAACAGTTGCGATGTTTGTCTTTTCATGATTGTTCTCCAAGAACATATTGTACTTTATTAAGTTAAGATGTTTGCATACTAAACAAGTGAAGATCAATAAGTGAAAGATGTCCAGCTTCACACATGTACCGTCTTTCCTAACAATGATTTAGAAACAGAAAAACACATTTGTAAGATAGTCAAAACATTTCATACCAACATTGAAATGAAAATGAAGCCATTAAGATCACTTATGGAAACATTGCACACTTGTTTTTAACAACGTATTTTTTGTTTTTGTCCAACATTAACTCCTGAAACTAAAAAAAGTGTTTTTCAACAATATAATAAATACATATAATTGTACAGACATGGACAAAGTACTCAATTTATTTCATTTATGGTAGATAAACCAAAGTGTAGAAATACTACCTCATAGTAAATAAAAGATACAAGTATTTAACAAAACAAATTAAAAATATATCCTTAAACCTACCAATAATAAAAGCACAGTATGGAGGATGGCACATTTCAGAATCTCATATATTTTCTAATGATGCATTAATGTGTGAACGCATCAACGTAAGGCGAGTAAAGGTATGATTTTAATAAGTATATATGTCGCTGGGTAGTTTAAACTAATATAATTCAACGCATTATCGAATCATTCAAAAATAAATGGCGCAGAAGAACAGAGTCAAGCAAATAAAGATTTGGGAAATTCTCATGTAAAATACAAACACCTCAATAATTAAGTACTCAGTATATCTACTTAAATATCACACACACACACACACAATGAAAGTTTGGTCATTTCCGGGGTTCGTAAAACATTTTATTTACTACACAATAAGGAAATGTACACATTAAATAATGCACAGTGCATTCTGGGAACATTCAAACAAAAGAAAGCAGCTTTGACACAGGAAGGGGAAATTGTTAATAAACATTGAGAGCCTCCATCATGTAAAGAAACAGTAATTATAAAAAGGACATGATGAAGAGGAGAGGAGATGAAGATATCAACACTTATTCTCTCTGGGGAATGATTTCAGTTTGACTCGACACAAACGTCCACGCTGCAGAAAAAGCCATGCGCGTTCAGGCACGAGTACAGCAAGCTCTGCATCTGCATGTACTGTAAGATATCTACAAGTAAACTAATGACTGTTAATGTCATTACTTTTGAACCAAAGATGAATAGACCTTCAACTTAAGATGTGGCTCAATGTGTGTGTGTGTGTGTGTGTGTGTGTGTGTGTGTGTGTGTGTGTGTGTGTGTGTGTGTGTGTGTGTGTGTGTGTGTGTGTGTGTGTGTGTGTGTGTGTGTGTGTGTGTGTGTGTGTGTGTGAGAATGTGTGTGTGTCATCAGTGAAGCAGAGAGCCATCAGTTCAGCGCCGAGCACACGTTACATAATTACAATGATTATTTAACCTTCGCTGTAAACTGCTCTTAAAATTGAAAAAGCCTTGGATGCGCCGCAGCTTCAGTTTAAAGTGTTGTCCCTCTGAGTCTCTGCTTCTTCACCCACACAATGAAGCGGAGAGGACTTTCATTTGTGGTGCCGACGAGTTTGAAATCAGAAACATCTTTTTCTGGAGGAAATGTCGCCGTTACTCCGAATGACTCACAGAACATTATCCCGTTTTCATTGGGACAAACCGTAACGGGGACGTTCATCTGGAGGCGAAGCTGCCTAGGAATTGCTTTAATGTAACTTTTCAGATCTTCACAAACAGATGCGATGTATTTTCAGTAAAGCTGTAACAATCTTGATAAACCAATCATTTCTTAAAGCAAATATATAGTTAAAAAAAAAAAAATCCAGTTTCCTCAATGTAAACACCGTCTTACTTTTCTATAATAACGAGATGTATGAAAATGTCAACCAATAAAGTAATTTGCTATTTTTTGGGTCAATAAAGGGTCAAACATTTCGTGCGGAGGCAGACATCTTGGGCGAATCAACCCTTCCATCAGAAAACCTTTGCAGTCTTTTCCACAGGAGACATGTGGACACGAGGAAGTAAGGAAAGCACCAGTGAATAATAGCTGCTTCATGTTTAAGGGTCCTGGTTTTGTTCATGTTGGCTCGCTGGGACACTTTAATAAAACACAGCTCTTGTTCATGTTAAATGTCACGTCTGTGCTTTTCCTGCTATGACAGCAATGAGGCTGCCGTGACGTCAGCGACTAAACTCCGGAGCATCTCAAAGAGAGTCTTAAGGCTAAGCTAAGCTAACGAGAGACAGCTTATTTATGTAATGTACAAACATAAGAGTGGTATTGATCTATGTGTCCTACTCTCAGCATGACGGGAACAAGCATTCTCCAAAGCTTAAGTCATACGTTCCTTTAAATGAATACAAAAATGGCTGCATTTTCAGTGTATTACGCGTCGTCCCGGAGCTCAGGTCGCAGGTCAGTGACGTCCGAGCAGAAGCTCAAACACCTGCTGGCACGTTGTTACCAACTCAGACGTGCTGCATGTTTAACAGTTTGCAGCCCGCGGACATCTGTAGTTTCATCATCTGTGATGCAGTGATCATTTAACCTTTTCAAATGTCACGTAAGACAGACTGCCGTTATTAACGCAGAACACATTTACATAAATTACCAGAAAAGAGCTCCGAACAAAGTGTACCTCGGGGGGGGGGGGGGGGTGATTAAAGTGTCTCTGGCAGCGATGGTGGAGGAAGTGAAGCGGCCTGCAGACAGCAAACCGTTATGAAGCACTAAGCTCTTATTGACAGATGAAACCCCTCAGAATATTGCAGATTCGCTGTCGACCTGAATACAAGCGCCTTTCTGCACTGAGGCTGATGTGAGTGAATTAAAGTGACAGGTGTTCATCTCTGCCCAATGAAACAGGTTTTAAAGACTCAGTCGTTGCCCAAACAAATGTTTCCTGCTAAGTATTTACTGGCCATGAAGAAATGGAAGTAGGCATATCTACTGATGCAAAGTAATGCAAGGAGAGGTTAAGAATAGATATGAAATGTTAGTTCGTATTCACACACTATTAAAAGGCTGTTTGGACGTTTTGAAGAGTAGACGCTGAATGGCTTCTCCCCACTCTGAAGACAGAGGACATACGGCATGCTCTCTTTAAAGCCACCAGACTGCATTGAAGAAAAACTAATGTCACCTTGCAGAAAGCGGAGGTTGATGCAAATGTCTCCTCCGTGGGACTAACAATAAAGGTATTCTGAAACCATAGGTTTGTGTGACTTCAGTGAATCTGAACCAACCCATTATAAAACCAAACTCACCACAAAAACCACAAGAAGCTAACCAACGAGGCGGAAGTAGATCAGTAGCTCGATCTTCTGGGAGTTCGTCGATGAGTCTGGTGGCTTTGAAAAGATCCTACATAACCTGTTGGGGTCTTTGTCAGGAAGGGGGTCCGTCAGCCACTTTGAGTTATGGAAATGTTCTTAATAAAGCATAGAATGTAATTAGTAAAAGTACATTTTGCTGCAGCCCCGAGTGCACAGCAGTGCTTTACCTCCGTGCACATACTCCCGTCACAAACCAGAACGCACTGGATGTGAGTAGCCCCCCTTCAAAACATCCAAACCATCCCTTTAAAACATATCTGTTATGTGGTCACCTGGACTGTTGGCACCACCTCAACCACAGGCCGCCATTATCTCTATCTTATTTAGGGTACCAAGCAGCTGAATCGTTGCAATCATTTTCCAATCATGCACAACAAGCAGTTCCTACTTCTACAGATGTGTGTGACAGAAGAGAGTGTGTGATCTCCGGCAGTGAGGGTGAAGACGCTTCAGAGGGAATCACCTGTCAGCAGGAAGACTCATGTCCTCACACAGAAGCTGCTCCCCTGAGGAGGAAGAAACAATACATTGATGTCAACACCTGTCGTGTGTGTGTGTGTGTGTGTGTGTGTGTGTGTGTGTGTGTGTGTGGTGTGTGTGTGTGTGTGTGTGTGTGTGTGTGTGTGTGTGTGTGTGTGTGTGTGTGTGTGTGTGTGTGTGTGTGTGTGTGTGTGTGTGTGTGTGTGTGTGTGTGTGTGTGTGTGTGTGTGTGTGTGTGTGTGTGTGTGTGTGTGTGTGTGTGTGTGTGTGTGTGTGTGTGTGTGTGTTGTGTGTGTGTTGTGTGTGTGTGTGTGTGTGTGTGTGTGTGTGTGTGTGTGTGTGTGTGTGTGTGTGTGTGTGTGTGTGTGTGTGTGTGTTACCTGTGCAGGGAGGGGTATGGTTGTCGTAGCGAGAGTTGTTGCTCTGCAGAGCCTCGTCTTCAGAGTCGCTGTCGGTGCTCGCTGCGGCCACCAGGACACACGGAGACTTATCTGCAGACGGGACGCGAGGAGACCGACAGAGCAGTTCTTTTATAAATCACAATTTAAGTTTTAGATAATAAATACACATTAGGTGTAACACTCCACCAGCTCAGTTGACTTGCTAATTCTCCCTCTTTCCCCAGACAACAACTTATTTTGAATTTATCTCCTCGGATAAATCAAGATTACTGTTATAGATTTCCTTGGTGATGATTATTCCTCGCCTGACTAACTCCAGCCTGTCGTGAGACATTGTGAGGATGAAACACCAGCAATGAAAACAATAGGTTGATAATCAAGATGTATATTGAGCGCTGAACAAGAGCTGCTCCTAGTACTAAGACGGGTTCAATGCAGAGGTGTGTGCATGTATGTGTGACTATTACAGATACCCGATTCTATTCTCTGCATAATCCTAATCTTGAAAATGAAATGGTTAAAGTTAAGCATTTTATATACGTTGTATAAACTGTGGTCATTGCTGCACATACTAAAACAGAGAGTAAAACTCTCCTGTTGGCAGCTGGGGGGTAGACAGACCTTCATCTGACTGAGGCTGTGCAGAGGGTCCCTCCAGCAGGCAGTGGTGGGAGAGTCCTAAGCTTTCAGATTCACAATCCAACATGGCTGCCCTGCAGGTGGAGAGAAGTACAGGGTTGTTTGTGAGAGGCGGAGAAAGAGAGAGCAGTAATCCTGAGTACTATGAGCCCGAGACCCACCCAAGGGTCCTGCTGCCGGAGGTCTTGCTGGTGGTCATGTAGCCGGGCACTCCCAAGGAGAAGATCTCGTCCCTGGCCCCCGAGGCCCCGTACAGCTGCTCTACCACGGAGTACTGCTGCTCTGAGCAGGAACAGAGGGACACGAGGGGCCCCTGGGAGCCCTCAGCCATCAGCACTCCTGGAGGAAGAGACAGGAGAGACATGAGAGACATGAGAGACGGGAGAGACATGAGAGACGGGGGAGACATGAGAGACGGGGGAGACAGGAGAAACAGGGGAGACAGGAGAAACAGGAGAAACAGGGGAGACGGGAGAGGCGGGAGAAACGGGAAAGACAGGAGAGACAGAAGAAACGGGAGAGACGGGAGACAGGAGAAACAGGGGAGACATGAGAGACAGGAGAGACATGAGAGACAGGAGAGACAGGGGAGACAGGAGAGACATGAGACATGGGAGACATGAGACATGAGAGATATGAGAAACGGGAGACAAAATAGACAGGAGAGACAGAGAGACAAGAGAGACGGGGAGACAGGGGAGACATGAGAAACGGGAGAGACAGGAAAGAAAGGAGAAATGGGAAAGACAGGAGAGACAGAAGAAATGGTAGAGACAGGAGAGACATGAGAGACAGGAGAAACAGGGGAAACAGGAGAGACAGGAGAGACATGAGAAACAGGGGAGACAGGGGAGACGAGAGACAGGGGAGACAGGGGAGACGAGAGACAGGGGAGACAGGGGAGACGAGAGACAGGGGAGACAGGGGAGACGAGAGACAGGGGAGACGAGAGACAGGGGAGACGAGAGACAGGGGAGACGAGAGAGACATGAGAGACGGGAGACAGGAGAAACAGGAGAGGCAGGAGAGACACGATGAGCAAACCCACATCTTGTTGGGCTCTTCAGGTCTCTCCAGGAACTAGTGGGAGTGGGTGTTCAGACTGAAACATGGAAGGGTCTGCGTCTGCGTGGGAGACGGTTTGTTGACTCATGAAACGCTGAGACGATCTGTTAAGTCGAGCAGGAGTACAAAAACTGTAGATCTACGAGCGGCACGAGGCCAGAGGGCGGAGGGGCGGTGAGAGCCGCCTCCAACAAGTTCCTTCAAAAAGGTTTCTATTACAACAATATTTTGACAACACATCACCATGCCAACTGCTGTAAGATAGACTAGCACAGCGCCATAGCTTTTTATCATCCATGTGTGCTCCTATATATTTATATAGACCCACAACAAGCTTCTGCCGTTTGTGATGTCACCGGCACTTCGGACAACTTCATATTTTCAATTTGAAGAGCTTGGAAGGGCTGCAAGAAAGTGTAGCAATTGAAAAAAAGATGATGGTATTAAGAAAACATCAATATGTGGACCCAGGCCTTAAAGGCCACCTATCAGGCTATCTTTAGGCAATAGCATAGGTCTCAGATATATAACAATATATTAAATACATATCTAAAAGTGTTTTGCTCAAAATACCAAACGGATCATTCTAGCCATGCCTCATATCCCTCTGTTTCACTTCCTGTTTCTAAAGTGCTGATTTGGGTATAAAGATTAAAAAAATTAAAAAGGAGGGGTCTGAGCTCATGCGGGACCCGGCAGCTACCGTCTAAACTAAATGCTGCGGTGATGAAACGCCATATCATGGATTATCAAGGATCCTCTCTGAAACAGTCTGGAGCTCAAAGGCTTTCTCTCTTGCCGGTTATACCACAAGGTGAGTTCCTTTCTACTTCCTGCTTCTTCACACACATGCTCTCCAGTACAGGTTAGCTCTGAGTGTTAGCATGCTAATGTGAACACCGTCCATATTACATCAAACAGTGGGGCATGGTTTCTGATAGCAACGTTTCTGATTGGGCCGTGGGTCCACATTTCAGATGTTACGTCATATCGGACCCAAATCTGGATCATCTCCGTTGTTCCCCGTTTTTAGAGATTTGGGTTCGGAGGAAAAGAGAGAGGGTTTTATTTTCTGACGCTGCGTGAGTTCCCCGACGCACCGGGGACACATAGTTATGTATAAAGACATCAAAAAGTGCATTTTGCATGATAGGTCCCCTTTAATAGGATACTACAGTCATTACACCCCGTAAAGTATTGAATACGCTGTCGAACTGGCACCTCCAACTGCAAATGAGTCTAAAATCTATAGTCTAGAGTAGGGGTGTCAAACTCAAGGCCCGGGGGCCAATTCCGGCCTGTGACTTCATTTCATGCGGCCCCACAAGAGCTGGCAAAGAATATAATATGTTTATTATACGGTTACATGCAGCTTTACAGAAGCACGTTGCCCATAAACTACATGTCCCACAATGCATCTTAAATTTGCCTTTTTCTCAGAATGTCACTTCTTTTTTTTGACTTTTTTTTAACTTTTTCTCCAGAATTTGTCTTTTCTTTTTAAATCATTTTGTGACATTCTCACTGAAGAGACTTTCAATTATTGGCCCTAGACTTCTACTTTCAGACGTAGTTAATTATGAAGTTATTACCCTATCCCATAATATCCAATGCAGAGGCATTAATGTAATATAATACATTATTTTATATATATTAAACATTTATATATGTATTTGTATATATAGTCTTAAAGTTACAACTGGCCTTTTGAGTGCAACCTTAATGCTGATGTGGCCCGTGATGAGATTGACCCCCCTGGTCTAGAGTCACATAAATGAGAGGACTTGTTTACTGACCCTCTGCTCCTCCCGGCCCCTCTTTAGGGTGCAGGCCGAGCTCTGAGGCGACGTCAGCGCCTCTCAGCTCCTTCTCCATCTCCGCCGGACTCCTCCTCTTCATCACCAGAGAGCAGCTGCTCTCCAGGACAGGAGACAGGGACTTCCTGACTGCATACCAAACAAAGAGACAAAGATGTAATCATCTCAGTTTAAGCCACAACGGTTAGCCGATCAACAGAAAAAGGATTGCCAACTATTTATACGTTTGAATCATTATGATAAGTACTTGTACTGTTAAAATATCAGGACATGCTTTTTATAGCCTCTGTATTATTTTAAGTGCATGGAGTGAGGATTTGCACCTAGATTAGAATTGGAGGATGAAACCCTCTTTGATCGTCACACACAGTGACAGGTGACCTCTGCATTTAACCCATCCGACTACGAGGAGCATGTATGTGAGCAACTGGAAGTAAATGTCTGTTTGTGTGGAGGAACTCAAACTAATATGTTTAAGGTTATATCTTGTACACATCCTTGACACTGGCTGGTACTCTCAGCCCGTATCTCCAGCAGCCTGACAGAGTGACAGCGCTCCTCACCGGGACGTCCCGACCTGGCCCTCCCAAGCAGGTCCGGCTCTTCGGGCTTACGACAGGCGGTCAGCTCTGAGTCAGAGTGCTGCGAGGGGCCCTCCTCCACGCTGAAGCCCCCCGAGGAGCCCGGCCTGGGCTCTGCGGCCCCCCGAGCCTCCAGCACCTGACTCTTCACGTCAGACATTTTGCTGCGGACCTCGGCCATCTGAGCCTTCAGGCGGATCAGGACCCCCGAGTCTGGAGCCGAGCGCCGCACCGCCTGAGGACGCCGCTCTCGATCCTTCCTGGAGTGAGAATGAGCTGAAAGAGGGAGAAAAAACAGGTGCACACATTTAGAGGAGCTGAAGGAAAATAACTCCGTTAGAAATTGCTTTATCTTTTCCTTCTCAGTTAAGACAGTCAAAAACACGAGGCAAAATACATCAAATCAAGAACATAATCTGTAAGTGCCATGCTGCCCTCCCAATGTTATAACAAGTCTCAACTCTTGCATTAAGATGTAAATCCTAATTTCCTGAATGACTCCTCACTGACATTCTACCGAGAACATAAGCATATGTGACCCGCTCCATCGAAATCAGTCGGAAGTCGCAACGGCTCATTTCAAAATAAACGTGGATGTGCGTAAAAAATAGTTTTTCGGGGTTCGGGTGTTTTGTTTGATTTTAAATAAACAAAGTCTTGGCTTTCAGAATATGAAACTTTTATTTCCAAAATCTCACGATAAATAAATGTTTGAAGCTTATAAAGGGAAGACGACCGCTCTCACTCACACTCTGCTGTTCCGCAGTGCCGCCCCCCTCCCTCCGGCTGACATTATGAATGTAAGGCGTCTAGTAATCACAGATAACACGGCAGGGTCCGTTACAGTTTGTTTTCTTGTCTTGGCTTTCAGAATATTAAACTTGTTTCAGCAAATTCAGATGATAAATACAACTTTGAAGCTTCGGCATAAATACAAGCGGAGAACGGAGTAACTTGACGTCACAGCAGGCAAACCAACAGCCGGTGTTGTGCCCGCCAACTCGCGAGCTTCCCCCAGACCAGTAATCCAAACGAAAATATCTTCTTTCCGTACTACTTAGATAATTTGCTAGCCGCTGAAATAATTGTCCTAGACTCCTAGATATGACGTACAGGACCAACCCTGACGTCTGTTTATCTCCTTTAAGGACATAGGCTGCTTCAGCTATAATGTTATTGTTCCCATTCTGTGACCGGTAGACACGAGGTCACAGATGGTCTTTGTTGTGGGTGCACTGGGACACTTCCTTCTTTGTTGTTTGTGGACTCCAAGGTATGACATCTTCGAGGCCATAAGTGACGGACGCAGGTGACTCAGTGTGCCCAACTGGTTAAACTATCTTATCTAAATATGTTGATTACTCTGTGAAACCAGTTCAATGGGCTAACGAGAGAGAGGCGCTCCAGAATTGACGTGGCAACCACCCGTGCAGTCTCACCGTGACTGCTGTGATTTGTGATGTGAATCTCTCCGGCCGTAACTCCAAATAAACCTCCAGTGTTTGACATCAAAGCTCCTGCTCTACGGTGTCTCCTTCCTGAGTCGGTGAGTCCCACTGCATTGCTACACAGAAGTTTCCACTACAATAACCAATCAGATCGATGGATTCCAGAGAAGAGAAAACTTTGAAGGCCTTTTTCTCAAAATGAAGACTCGGTGACAGTCATTATATAATGTGACGTATTTTGCTTAATATTTGGAGTACAGCAACAAACCTGATATCATTAGAAAGCTAGGAATCTCCTCTTTCCAGCAGTGTATACAGCTCAGAATGTGACTTCGGGTCAATGCGACTGATTTCGATGGAGCAGGTCACAATACAGAGTTAGTCTGGTAGATAAAAAGCCAGTATTTCCTCATCTAAATCAAAACTGTATGATTTGTGATTTTCTGTTATATAAATTAGGTTGACTTGAATCCTAACCACCAACATTTGTAAATGTGTTGTTTATATATACACTGAACAAAAATATAAACGCAACACTTTTGTTTTTGCTCCCATTTTTCATGAGGTGAACTCAAAGATCTAAAACATTTTCTATATACACAAAATAACCATTTCTCTCAAATATTGTTCACAAATCTGAACAAATCTGTGATAGTGAGCACTTCTCCTTTGCTGAGATAATCCATCCAACCTCACAGGTGTGGCATATCAAGATGCTGATTAGACAGCATGATTATTGCACAGGTGTGCCTTAGAATGGCCACAATAAAAGGCCACTCTGAAACGTGCAGTTTTGCTTTATTGGGGGGGGGGGGGTCCGAAAAACCAGTCAGTATCTGGGTGTGAGGGCTAGGGGTAGGGTTAGGGTAATGTTGTGAATCGAGTGGCCTGTGTTCTTCGTCCATAACATACGCCTGCCCATACCATAACCCCACCACCACCATGGGCCACTTGATTCACAACATTACCCTAACCCTACCCCTCACACCAGATACTGACTGGTTTTCGGACCCCCCCCCCCAATAAAGCACATTTCAGAGTGGCCTTTTATTGTGGCCAGCCTAAGGCACACCTGTGCAATAATCATGCTGTCTAATCAGCATCTTGATATGCCACACCTGTGAGGTGGGATGGATTATCTCGGCAAAGGAGAGTGCTCACTATCACAGATTTTTTCAGATTTGTGAACAATATTTGAGAGAAATGGTTATTTTGTGTATATAGAAAATGTTTAGATCTTTGAGTTCACCTCATGAAAAATGGGAGCAAAAACAAAAGTGTTGCGTTTATATTTTTGTTCAGTGTAGTTTCATTGAGATAGATTCATTGTGGATTTTGTAGGAATGAGTCCTCAAAACTACCTGTTTTTATTCGAATAATCAGTCTTTGTAGCAGCTTTCGGGAGCGGTATTTAATGCCATGCTGCTCATTAGTCCCTTCTAAACAGGGCATGAAACACCCCCGACACTAACAATAGCACACGGTAGCTACCACTAAAAAAGAGACTGACAATTACCAGAAAACTATGACTTGGAGTAGAGTGAAGAAAGCAATGTGTATGTGTCCATTTAAAAGGCAACCTAACGCGGCTGTGGAACTGTGATCGTCCAAAGGGCATGCTGTTGTTTTGAAAGGCACCCCGTGTGAGAGCATTGATCTTCAGTTTAGCTGTAATGATTGTTGTGGTCTGTGAGCCGAGTGTTTCCAGACCTTGGCTGTGCAGCAGAGAGACCGGCGGTCGGGGCTGGAGGCCCCACAGAGCCTCGACGCTGCTGCGCTCCTTCAGGTCCAGCAGCTGGATCAGGATGACCGGGTCGATCTCCAGCAGGCTGTTACTGCCCGACCCCCCGGCAACCACTGCACCGCGACTGGCAGCCGCACCGCGATGTGAGGAGCGCACACCGGAGCCACCTGCAGAAGAGAGAAAACGGAGGGGTGCAGAGTTCATATTACGTTTTCTCCTGTATGGTTTGGGTTAGTGATAATCCAATGTAAAATATGTCTTTCTTATAAGAGATGGTGGTGGAGGTACTCTTCAATACCCAACGCTGACTGATCAAAAGAAACAAATGGAGCTTCCTTTTTTTCATTCCATTTATTGTCCAATTCAAATTTAATGACAAACGATTTGATATGATTTAATGATTGAACTTTGTTACGTTCGCCGACAGTATATTCTTAAATATGGAATTGAATTGATGGCATATATTTGGATTACATTGTAGTGCACTCCTCTGTCTAGATGTACAGATTAATTTAAGTTTCTGTTCCGACAACTTCTCCATCGACGCTACTTTTACTTATATTGCTAATCGTGTAACTGAAGTTAATTCAGCAGAACACATAATAACCTCAGTTGACCTTTCATTCATCAAACATAAACCTGTTGTTTTAACACACACACGCACACGCACACGCCTTTTAACAGGCAGTCAGAAGCAATTTTGTCTGATTTGCCAATTTCAGTTTAATCTCAGCAAATGCTTTCCAGAAAAATAACATTTGTATAAAATTAGAACATTCAGACTGGCTTAATAAAAACTAAAGTGTTTAGTTTTAAAGCAAGACTTATCGTAAAGGTAATAACCCCCTTGGAATTGACTAAAGTATGTATTTTCCTTCTTAAAAAAAAATATCACGACAACCTGCAACCTGACGAAACACACACACACACACACACACACACACACACACACACACACACACAGCTCGCTGCAGAGTACTCTGACTCATCCTCTTCATGCCTTTCAACACCAACACAGTGAAACACACGGAGCACGACAGCGCTCACGGTGCTCTGCTTGTACAGCTGGCAGACAACAGAAATAGACTATTATTCGCTGCATCAACTGAAGAGAGAGCGTGAGGGTTTATTTGAGGCAGGAGATTAAATATTTGATGGTTTCAGCTTCACAAATGTTCAAAAGAAGTCACCTTCGGCTCTGGGAAACTGTGATGATCATTTTGTTATCGTTACTATTTTCTGATTTGAAAGAACTAATCATTCATTGAGAAAATACCCTGCCTTTAAGTAAATGTATCTTTACTTAAAGGTCCCGTGTCATGGCCATTTCTACTGATCATAATTCCACTGTTGAGGTCGACTAGAATAGATTTACATTGTTCAATGCTCCAAACTCACATTGGTTTCTCACAGCATCTCTGGATAGCATGTGTATTCACTCTCTGTCCTACACGGCTTGTTGGAGCTCCTGCCCCCCCCCCCCTCCCTGTGAGCCCAGTGTGCTCTGATTGGTCAGGAAGCTGAGAGGCTCGCAGCTGCAACGGAGCAGAGAGGCTTCCGTGTCGGCGATACAGGAGAACAAGCGAAACTCATCCTGAGCACACAAACACTCACAGCCGAAGTAAAAACAATAAGTGTGGCTTGATATTGAGTAAGAAAAAGGTTTATAACGCTGAGAGCATGGGTCTGCGGAGAGCATGGGCCTGCGGAGAGCATTTCTCCGCCATCCCAACGTAGCAGCCCAAAAAACGTTTAAATGCATTTTTTTAAATGCACAAACAACAATGGTTACAGGTTACAGGTTGTGTACCCGAATCTCCCGCTGGTCCAAACAAAGTCGGAACAGCATCGTTCTTCAGTGCCCTACGCTGTACATATCCGGCATGAATCGCTGAAAGGTTTGTGAAGCTTTGTTTTGTGAAAGGCTGGCAGAGGGTGCGGCCATAGCTCTGGGCGGGGCTACTGGGTATCCCCACGTAGCGATACCCAGGAAGTAAACAATGGAAAATGAGAAATCTCCAACGGGGCGTTTTGGGGAGGTCTTCTCTGTGTTAGAGTTGTACTCGCTACAGGGTGCACTTTGAGGGTTTGTGACTCTGCAGAAGAACCTTCATAACACAAGGGGACGGGTGATAACCGGAAAAGCATGACATGGGACCTTTAAAGACCCTCTGCTGTCCATGTCATTATTCTTTGTCTGTTTAAGATGTGTTTGTCCCATCACTCATTTGCTATGAATACTCAAAAAGGCCATCTGTTTGATCTTATCTGTGGAAAGAAACGGACCTCATCTTGCCAACTTCTTCCCAAACAGCAGTCAGCCATCAGATTGACACTACACAATAAAAACAATGGATATATGAATATGGGTGTATGCATTTACCTGTTGCTCCAGCCAAGTCATCAGGAAGCTCTCCTTCTTCGGTCCTCCAGATTCCCAATGAAGTCGACATCATTCTCTCCAGACCTGTGCAACACCAACCAACAAATAGTTCATTATTAAGTAAGCATGCAAATGGTTCACGTTGACAAAGGAAGGTGGGTAACAAAGGAACACGATTCCTTATTTGTGAGACAAGGACATCGTAAAAAAGGAGTCTAAATAATTTGAGTTTCTTTAGAGAAAGTGACAGAATCTCCTCACATGGTTTCCTCGTCGATGTCCGTTCTCCTCAGTGTTGCTGGTTGCCGTGGAGCTGCCCGAGGTGCTGCTGCCGTCCAGCGGGTTCACCTCCTCCTCCGTCAGACAGTCCACCTCCAGGTCCCCGTCTGACAGCTCCTGGACAACAACAACAACAACAACAAACAGTGAAGTAACGATCAAACAACGCTCGGTTGATTCTCTTACAGCAGACCATTAAAAAACTGTTTCACAGAGAGAATCCTTGATATGGCGTTTCATCACGGCAGAATTTAGTTTAGACGGTAGCTGCCGGGGTCCCGCATGAAGCTCAGACCCCTCCTTTTTTAAATCAATTTTTTTTTTTTTTAAAAGCTTCATACCCAAATCAGCACTTTGAAACAGGAAGTAAAATAGAGGGGTATGAGGCATGGCTAGAATGGGTGACCTGTTTGGTATTTTGAGAAAAACACTTCATAGACATGTTTTTAATATCTGACACCTCTGCTATTGCCTAAAAATAGCATGATAGGTGACCTTTAATAAACGTTCAATACCTGGACTAGGTCCTGAAATCAGTGGGCGGATCCTCCAAAATGTAGACACTGGTACTCAGAAGAATATTTGTGTGGACTTCCTCTTCCCCCCCCCCCCTTCCCTTTTTGTGAATGTGTTTCTACATGAGAAGAGTCGGTGTACGGGAAAAACTAATATAATAACTACTGATTCGTTATATATCCGAGTGAATAAACGGAGATCGGCTCAACAGTATGCTGGCTCGGGTCTCATCCTTCAACGAAAGATACACAACGGAGACACCGCTAATGGACACAGGCTACATGGGGACGCGCCACATGTAGCCGGATGTTCATCCCATTCCTTACATTAGAGTCATCGTGCTGAGTCCTCTCTTCTTCTTCAACTTTTTTAGCGTTGGTCAAAGTGGTCTGGATGTCGTCGTCGCTCTTCACGGAGCGAAGGTCTCTCTCAGAGGTGGTGGGGCCTGAGGCGAGCCTCATTTCGGGGGGGGAGGAGCTGCGGGACGTCTGACGCCGAAACAGCTCAATGGCCAACCTCTGAAACCAGAAATTAAACAAATAGAATTTAAAAACGTACACACTTGGACAACATGATTTTGTAAAAACTGATTTTCTCACCCAGTAAATATTAAATACAAAATAAATGAATATGACTGTGGCATAAATCCCAAAATAAATAAAGGCAATAAATAAATTGTAAATGAGTCAATTTAGTTTTATTAAAAAAGAAAAATTGATAATGTTAGATATTTTCTGAGGCTGCGATTTCATTTAAGGATGTGGAATTTTTATTTTACAATTCCTCCTAGTGCTAAAAACGACATTGACAAGATCAGCGGTTTTCATAGTGTGAGGCGCGCCTCCTCAAGGGGGCGCCAGAGGGCTTCGGGGGAGGCGCTGAGAAAAAGCGTGAGAAAAAAATAACGAGAAACAGTGAAATCTAGCTCGTTAACTTCAGCTAACTTTATGCGAGCGGCAACATGGGTCGATTTTTAGTGAAGTTACCGTAAGTGAAAGAGGAGACCGCGTCTGGCAGAAAACGTGCACTTGCACACTTTTGGCTGTCTGTGGAGAGCGAGTTCCCCCACCTCGCCAAAAAGGCTGTGAAAGTGCTCATTCCCTTCACCTCCACCTACCTGTGTGCGTGCGGGTTTTCCACATTGACTTTGATCAAAAGCAAGTGCCGGTGAAGGCTGCAGCCAGAGGATGATCGATTCCTGTCTACATTGCATCCCCGCATCATCCGCCTGTGCGCATCAAAGACGCAGACTCATTGTTTCCACTAAAGTAGGGGTGAGTGTAATAAGGAGGCAAAGTGACGTTCAGTGTGTTTCCGGGAGCATATAAGGATTTATCCACCATGTTGAAAACGTTTTAAAACATAAAAGATGATTTAAAAAGTTGTTAATGTTTTAGGGAGGTGACGCTACTCAGCCAATCAAATCGGTGCAGTCAGTGAGTCAGCACGATAGCTTCAAACACACAGAGACGAGACAAGAGGAGAGAAACAGCAGTGAGTAACTTCAAATGGTGTGCTCCAAAAAGAGAAAGGGAGACAGTGAAAACAGAGAAAACAGAGCATTTAAATTACATGTTCTCTGACTGGACCTCTTTGAAATGCAATTGAATACCCCTGCATTATAGCAACAAACAACAACAACAATAATAATAATTGGGAGGGGGGCGCGGCTGTTCTTATGTTCTCTGAGGGGAGGCTCACCTTCCCACACTTTGAAAACCCCTGGACTAGATGGATAGAATAGCTAGATAGATGTACTGTACATGTTGCCTCGTTTATGCATTTCAGGATTATTTGATAGCCATATTTATTTATTTCACAGGCATATTTAAAACTTTTTTTTTTATACTGAATTGATGGCATTCTTTAACATTGAAAGAAATAATAATAAATAAAACACACACACCTCTTTGAGGTTGTTGATCTGCTGGATGTATCCGCTCTGAGCAGACTCCAGCTGGCTGATGTACCAGTACTGATCTCTGCACTTCTGGAAGAAAGTTGGAGAGCGGACCTGGTATCTGTGAATCACACGGAAACACGCTGTGAGCTTTTCCTGTTCATTTCTTTAGTATCAGAGTGGTGCAGGTCAACGTGCGTGCGTGCGTGCGTGCGTGCGTGCGTGCCCACCGGAGGACCAGCGTGTCCGTCTGCATGTTCAGGTATCCCTCGCTGGCCAGAAGGTCCAGTCTGAAGAAGCGGTTGTAGCCCCAGCATTCACCGACCTCAAAGTCTGAGGCAAACTCTCGAATGATGTTCTTGGTGGGGTCACTGGAGGCCTGATGCACCATCTCCACACGGTACTCATATCTACACAAGACCGGAAAGAAAACTCAACTATACTGGAGAGGAAGTACACAACAAGAAGTCTGAAGCGAGGTGGCTGATCCATTTCACACCATTATGGAGTTATGAGAAATCAAAATAACAGTTTCAGCTCTCTGAATGCTAATTACATATTAGTGTGTGCGTACGTGGTAGAAAAAAGGTATATCTCTTTACTAATTTGTTTAACATGTTTTTATTCATCGATTTGTAACATAATATTGAAACATGTTAACCTGCATTCATTCATCTCGTCGTGACCATAACCGACGAGACCTTGTTGTGCTTGCACGCCGATGTCATTTTTACATTTGTATCTAAATAAAAACTAATTATGTTGACAAAGCTATACCTTTAAAAAGCCACATTCTAATTCATTTAAACCTCCGACCTCACTGAGAAGAACATCAGCACCATTAAGTTGGTAAAGAAAGATTTAAAAAGGAGGTGTATTAGGAAATATGTCATACTTTGATGTTTCAGGGAGTCCAGCCGACAGTTCCAGAAACACAGAGAGGTAGTTTCCACGGACCACACCGTTACCATCCTGAAGGAAAGAAAGAAGTTACAACACATGTATTTACTCGACAGAGTCGTCAGGCTTTAGTGGAAAAACTCAGAAGGAGGAACACTCACGGGGTAGACTTTAAGCCTCCAGCAGAGCCCAGAGATCTGCAGCGGAGGACTGTAGACCGGGTCGGCTCGCTGCCTCAACGTGCTACAGACACAACAAACACATACATGGGGAAACTGCTGTGGACACCAAGTGCAGTCATTCTTTAACAAGAGGTGTTGATCTGTGGAATAACTGCAATGATGAGCTGAAAGATTGTGCGAGTTTATCTAAACTAAAATGTAGAAACCAAACCCTGAACGGTTCTGAGCAGGAGCTGTGAAGCGGGGCTTGTTATTTCTTGTTGTTGTAAAAGTTATTTATTTTTGGTTGTTTTGTACAAAAAAAAGTATTTGTGTAAAACAATGAATCCAATCTCACGGATGCTGATGACCTAATGTTTCATTCTCAAGATAAATGTACGCTTTTTGCCCCTTTTGAACATGACAGACTATGTGAGAATGCTTTTTTGTTTGTTTTTTTTGTACCTTGAATGTTCTTTTTAACCATTATTAGTATTATTGTTGTTGATTTTGTTTCCGACATGTTCAAGGGAGGCTGTGGCGTAGTGGACAGGTTCAAACCCCACTGCAGTCAGCATGTCGTTGTGTCCCTGAGGACTCTTCACCCCAAAGTGCTCCTGTGGGGATTGCCCACAGGATTGAGTATGTAAGTCGCTTTGGATAAAAGCGTCTAACGTGTGTCATGTAATGTTCAATAAATGAACTAATACAACTTTTATATTTTACACCAGGTTACACAGGTTTGCATTTTCAGGTGGATAAAAGATCTTGAAAACAGCGGTGGGTGGAACAGCTTCAAAGCACTCTTAATCTTCTTTATAAACAACCACTGAACCCCACACACACTTCCTCCCTCTCAGGCTGCAGCCACACGAGGACGATAACAGTCGTCTCTGCTCCAGTTCTCTATCAGATAGACGGTCCGGCCACCGGTCGAACCGTCTCGAGGTCCTGCACTAGTAGATAGTACCAGGATCTGACCCCGTTACACAGAAAAGCAATTATAGAGATGAGACAGAGGAAGGACGGCGATCCACACTACAGTGGGTGGGGGGGGGGCAGACAGAAGGGGAAGCGCAGCATGTTCATTACAACCCCTAACATCCATATGATAATTGCCTGACAATGGTGGGGGCGACGCCCTTCTGTCCCACAACATTTTGTAGAAACCTACATATATATTGAATCACTGTAAATTCCCATTATAGCAATCTAGGAAACCTATCCAAAACCCCCTCTTCAAGATTCAAAGGTTTTATTGATATATGCAGATAAGCTACAATGTATGCAATTCTTCTGACCTGAGCTCCTCCAGCAATGCAACATATATAATTAAATACAAAGATGAAATAGTGCAAGAAGTCTATATACATGTAAATAGAATATGAAATGTCAAGGTGTGGGAAGGTCGAAACAAACCTTGAACTTTCAAACTGCCACACGGTGCAGGACAGATGTTGCTGAACAGAATAACCTTAAAAATATATACCTTTCAAGTCAAACATTTGTAACTTAATGTAAAGATTTAAATATTGGAGGAGCCATGTGTATCTGTGCAACCCCTGCATTATTTAGTAAGAAAGGCAGAGCTGTCTCACTGTACATAGCACTGAGCTCCGTGTTAGTGTCCCCTGTAGCAGCGATGACTCAACGCGACCAAAGAGAGGAAGTACCTGAAGTTGACCAGAACAAAAGTGCTGGAGTCGTAGGCAGGAACCAGCTCACTGGAAGCACAGAGAGGACGGTTTATTACACAAAGATAATCAAATATAATATAATCTAACTTGTTAATCATAAAACTATTATTATACAACATATGTCTGACAGTTCTTCCTCGGCCAAGGAATGATGGCTGAGCCCTATGGGGAGGTGTTGATGACTTTATGTATTGTTTTGTTCATTTCTTGTTTCCTGGGTATGTATGTATATGTGCATGTATGTATGGGGCATGTATTTATATATTCATTGTTTATTCTTTGTTTCATCATGTTTGTAAACCATGTCTGCGCTGTGCTGGATTGTTGGAAGAGGGGGAGGGGTTAAAAATGTAAAACTTGCGTATGTATAAATGTAACATATACTTAGCACAATTTATAATAAAGATATGTTTACAAATATACACACATTATATACGAAATGCTCAACATTATCAATTGTACAGCCTTTTAAAATTCTGCTGCCTGTGTTTGAATATATATATATACACATTAATAAATAACATTGCAAGTTTAATCGGTGACAATCATGTTTGTAGGGCTTGCCTGGTGAAGTCTGGAGGGACGGGCGTGGTGACGAAGGACTGCATGGGCTTCCTGTGGACCTGCTGGAACATGAGCAGGATCTCCGGGCTCTTTGAGATCAGCTCACTCTTACTGCACGAGTGAAGCTGTTTAACAAAAGCAAAACAAACTCAACATGTTGCCGGTACAACAACAAACAAGAACGAAACAGTTGGAATCAAAACTTGGGTTTCTGTCGAGGATAATTGTGTTTTCGCTTACTGTAGCGTCTATATATGCAATGAAGGACTCAATGCAACTTAAAGGTCACCTATCAGGCTATGTTTAGGCAATAGCAGAGGTCTCAGATATATACAATATATAAAAAACATGTCTATGAAGTGTTTTGCTCAAAATACCAAACAGATCATTCTAGCCATGCCTCATATCCCTCCATTTCACTTCCTGTTTCTGAAGTGCTGATTTTATGTATAAAGCTTTAAAAAAACAAAATAATTGATATAAAAAGGAGGGGGCGGAGCTCATGCGGGACCCGGCAGCTACCGTCTAAACTAAATGCTGCCGTGATGAAACGCCATATCATGGATTATCAAGGATTCTCTCTGAAACAGTCTGGAGCTCAAAGGCTTTCTCTCTTGCCGGTTATACCACAAGGTGAGTTCCTTTCTACTTCCTGCTTCTTCACACACATGCTCTCCAGTACAGGTTAGCTCTGAGTGTCCGCGATGCTAACCTAAACACCGACCATATTACGTCCAAAACAGTCGGGCGTTGTTTCTGATAGCAACGTTTCTGATTGGGCCGTGGGTCCACATTTCAGACATTACGCCATATCGGACGCAAATCTGGATCAGCTCGTTTTTAGAGATTTGGGTACGGAAAACAGGTACAGAAACAAATATGGTTGTTTATAATGTATTTTGTTGGTAGGCAAAAGGGCTGCAACCTCCATTATGTTCTTGATGAATCGTTTGGACTAGAAAATGCTAGAACATTTTAACAAAAATCCCAGCCCCTCTGGTCGCTGTAGTTTTAGGTAATGAATACTCAACAGAATGAATAATGCTTTTGTTGGGGAACACTTTTAAATGTGGGTGAATGCACATGTGATGCTTTACTGACTAATAACAGTCGTGGGATGTGTGTATTTGGGAGAGTAACTCAAATAAAACTTTAGCGTTTATGGCATAACAGGGTAATGAAAGAACACATCGCTCAATCTACTGTTGTTCATTTTATCTCCAAATATAGACAAATAGTTAGTTCACAGCTGGTTAACTATTAAAAAGCTGTGAATCTGAAACAACACCACCATGCAGTGCAGCTGGATGTTCGGTGGCTCTGCGCTGCTGCGTAACACCAACCTGATGCTCCACCTCCTGCAGCAGAGACTCCAGCAGCTCCGTCTCCTGGGTCAAGGACGTCTTCTGGCCTGGAGGGGGGGGGAGGGACACATTTCTATTTTCAGCTTGCTGTGCTGAATGTCAGAGTGTGGGTGCTGAGTGCATGCATCCACTCAGTCCAGATAAATATTTCATCTGTGTCTTGCCCCGTAGCTATAAAAAGGCGTCTCTTGCGGCTTTTTTCAGCACGGAGGATTTTGTTGAGTGAACGTCTCAACCTTCACACCCTTCGTAGTGCCAGATAAAAGGTGTCTCGCTTCGACGAGAGCTCTTTTCAGACGAGGAAGATGTAACACCGCTGGCAACATAACGCTGTGAGAGGGAGGGCCTTTTGTGATTCAGACAAAACGTGTCCCTCAAAGCTCGATTAGTGTTAGCTGTTCTTTAGCTTGTAAATGTTTTAGTTTAATATGAACTCTCGAATTCTAGATGTGTTATTATTATTATATATACTTTGTTTAGTGTCTGGGCCTCAAATCTAAAGCTTCCGATTGTCTTGTAGGGTGTCTCATTTCACATGTCTTATATTTGTATTTTTAAACTGATTGGGAATACAAATATTTTAAATTAATTGAAGCTCTGGAGTTCTGCCCAATATAAATACCTACCCTTTTAGAGGCAACTGCACGTAGCATCACAGGTACAGAAACATTTTCAGAATACTATTAAATAGCGATTCAAGATTTAAAAAATAGGAGACGAGATTGGCATTAGATTGATGTTATTAGTGATTTGTCGAAAAGAGGTTAAGGATTCATTTAAAATGAGGGTTATTTCATCTTTTAGGCTTAAAAAAACATATTTCAATTTAAAACGCAACCGTGTTTTAGATTTTAAGTATAATTCTGGTTTGATAAAACTCACCGTTAGGATATAAACGATTGAGAATACAAATGTAGCCGGCATAAAGTATTTGTAAATATAGAAATACTTTGAGAAGTGTCACAGGCTCCGCCCAGCTGCTCTGTGACAGTGACGTGTCCTCCAGTCTTACCCATGAGGGTGATGAGTTTGTTCTTCAGCTGGTTGTCCAGACGGGCGATCATCATCTCCACGGCGTTTCGGATCTCTCTGACCCTCTCGTCCTTCGCTCCCCTGACAGCCTCCACGTTCCTCTCCTGATCACACACACAATAATACTACACACATCTATCTTGCCTTATTTTCAAGAGTTGTGTGACAACGTTAGCAAACGTAAACACATCAGAATTAGACAGCCTTTAAATTGTAGCTTTTTAAGGTAAGATACAAAATTCAAGGTAGAGAGTCAGAGTAGGCATATTCAGTCCAAGCAAAGGTAACCAAAATGTTGACAAAGTAAATAAAAGTACATATTTGTTTTCATTTAAGCTTAATGATTTTTACACACACACACACACACACACACAGCAACTGAAGTGACGACATGTTGGTGCCATCTAGTGGATGGCAACAGTACAGTACTCCTATACAACTATTAAATACATTTTATGATTTTATCCGACCCAAAATGAAATAATGCATTAAGGCCACATTTAAGTAAAGTTTATAAGCTGAACTTTTAAATAATTCTGTAAAATGTTTAGTCTCATTGTGTTAGCCGATGACAACTTGTCTAGAATATGGCGCTGCAGGAAAGCTCATAGGGCACCCGATCTGAAGAACTTTCGCTCAGAGAAGAGTGAATGTCATGGCCACTGTTCTTTAACATTTCTTTTATTAAAGAAGAGCTCACCACTTCCTGCACCAGACTGATCAGCTCCATGAGGCGGCGGCGGAGTTTGGCGACCTCGTCCTTCACTTTGGTCACATGCTGCTCGTAGATCTCCACCAGAGGCTTGAAGGTGTGGCCGCCATGCTGGACACAAGCAAAACACACATCTGTCTGTAGTTCTACTTGTGAAGTGTAACTAAGATCAACTCATGTAATGATATCTCCTGAGGCATAAGGAGGTTCTTACTTCATTCTGACATTTTGATTATTGAAACAATTTGACCTGCTCCATCGAAATCAGTCGCATTGACCCGAAGACACATTGAGTTGTATGCACTGCTGGAAAGAGGAGATTCCAAATATTACGCAAAATATGTCACATTATATAATGACTGTCAAGAGTCATCAGAGAAAGGCCTTTAAAGTTTCCTCTTCTCTGGAATCCATCGATCTGATTGGTTATTAGCAAATGATCAAAATACTACGGAGGGAAGATATTTTCGCTTGGATTACTGGTCTGGGTGTGGGAGTGAGTGTTTGTGTAATTTTGCGTTTGTGTGTATTGTGTTTGTTTCCCGGGGAAAACGCTCACGAGAAACACCGGCTGCTGTGACGTCAAGTTACTCCGTTCTCCGCTTGTAATTATGCCGAAGCTTCAAAGTTGTATTTATCATCAGAATTTGCCGAAACAAGTTTAATATTCTGAAAGCCAAGACTTTGTTTATTTAAAATCAAACAAAACACCCGATCCCCGAAAAACTATTTTTTTACGCAAATCCACGTTTATTTTGAAATGAGCCGTTGCGACTTCCGACTGATTTCGATAGAGCGGGTCACAAATATTCCGCATATTCATCAGATAAAATAAATAGAAATTAGTTGCAGCCTGATTTCTATATTATTATAGTATTGTAATTTGGCATGCAAGCTGTAATGTTCAAATAAAAAGATGTGAAACGTTACCATGCCTCCCCACAGAGCACACTGGTGACAGATGCATTTCTTACAGGTCCAACAGAAAACACTCAGCTTCTCATGGTGGTTATCACATCTGCAAAGGAATCATCCAACGACACTTGCTTGTCACACAGAAACTTCAACGCTAAAAGATTTGGCCTGTTTCTACAAACATATCAAGCTTTATAAATGCAGGAGATGGAGATGATGAATATGCTAAAGGAGGGATGATAACATCTAGAAGTGTCAACGGCACGGGTCAATATCAGGAATTAGGAATTTGGGTATTTCCGGAGAATTTTTGCCACAATTTGCTCCCAATTCCTGTTGAAATTGTATATAAACTAATCTTTAAAATAAATTATCAACAGTTTTTGGTAAGAAATCACAGGACGAGTGTCATAAATGGTAGTGTTACAATTAAAAATCATCTAAATACATTTTGAAATGCTTTAACCGAGTGCCATGGGGGTGGGGAAGGAGACGGGGGTGAGGGGGGTTAGCACGAGGTGCTCACTTGTCCTTGTCGTTGTCCTCGTGCTTGGTGAGGCTGCACAGCTGCAGGGTGTCCAGCTGCTGGGTCACCTCCTCTGCCCAGCGACAGTTCACCAGCTCCCTCAGCTGGAGCGGAGCCCTGCACATGAACACACACACACACACACATTTTAATACCTTACCACAAATGCCCTTTCCTTCACTACAGTCATTCGAGGTGTGTTTTAGAAATACTCGTCAAATCAAATTCATTGAAATGGCGAGTAAGTATTGGATCTTGAAGATGCTTTTTTCTGATTACATTTCTATGATGAATTGGGTGTGAAGTCACACACACTCTAAACACTGACGTGCAGTAGTGAGGGTTGTGTTAGCATGCTCTTACCGACAGTGTGGACACTGGGCTCTCTGCTCCGTCAGCCACCGCTGTCAAACAAGAGATTACAGTTAAATCACCATTTAATCTAAACACAAACAGGATTCTCAAACACACATGGTTCTCCTCAGGACACAGCCGCCTCGACTCCATATTATATTATATTATTAGTAAATCCTGTGAAAATACCAAAGTATATAATACTTCTTATTCCTCTGACGCCAAAGTGCTTCATTGTTATCCAAACATGGATCAGTAGCATACCATGAACATGTGTGTAGTGTTTATTTGCTTATCCGGCAATAAATACTTTCTACATCAAATGTATATTTATCAACCACTTCAAATATTCCACATAAAAAGAGAAAATGTATTAAGTTTCAGTAAAAATGTCATTAATTAGGCAATAAGATCTAATGATCTCGTGACACCAGCAATTTTCTGGAATTGCAAAACTAAGTATTTTGTTCTTTCACGCACTGCATACCTTTTCTTTAACACACAAAATGAAGCTCATATCTTATCTTATTCTAAGAAATGCAGTCATCAGCACATGTGGATAACTAAGCAGTCTTTATTTGTAGATTCAGTTCATTACTATTACTAGCAGAACACAAAGCTAGGCAGCGAGGGAGATTGCCTCTCCCTGCCTGGTGGGACCAGACTCACTCGAATGCAGCTGAAGCAGCACAGCTTGGAGCAGTGTGGACAGAGGCGAGCGTCCCTCAGCTTCTCCATGCAGATGAAGCAGCGAAACACCTCCGCGATGCTCTGCACGGGACAGGAGAGAGAGGACTAAAATACAGCACAGAAATCACCACGGGGTTAAATCAACATCACTCAATTACAGTGCAAACAGAAACTGAATGTCATACATCAAACACAAGGTTAGTAAAAGCACATTTTATGAATTATGTTGGATTATACATTTGTATTTTATAAATTGGGAGTAAAACAGATTTATAACATATGTTTGGATGACATCTTGAATGTGCATGACTCTTTTCAAATCAAGTCGTGTCTAGATTAACGAATGTCTCTAAACTCAAAACTGCATTGAATTATTTGTAATCCTTAGCATCCATACTGCTATCTTACATACACTGAACTTTGGTACGTTGCCGTTTTGTTGTGTTTAAACTCTTTCTCTTTGCTGTAAGATTTCAATTATTAGATAATGCTTACAATAATAACACAAAAATAATAGTATACTTGATTATTGAACTTATTTGATCTGTTATTGTAGGGGCTTTCTAGCCATTCGCAAATGTAATAACCGGTAGAAATTACTTTTGGAAAAAACCAACAGGACACAATGTAAGCATTGCTCACAGTAGATAAAGGTTTTCTACCAAACCTGGAGGTTGAATCTTAATGTTAATATTTTGCAGAGCAATTTTTTTTGGGTTGAAACCCCCAAATAATGACACTATATTACTGTATATACAACACTCTTTATCTGCGACGGCAGCACAAGCTATCTTAGTCATGTGTTGTGATCAAAAGAGGTCAGAGCAGATGGGGCCAACACATTTGATCACATTTGCATAAAATGGCAACACTTTGTTTTCCAAAACAATGTTTGACCTTTGACTTCTCTCTTCCTGACAAAGCACTATATCAGGCTAAATATTAATGTTAGTTAAGGATATTTTTTTTTTTTGTGTGTGTGTGTGTGTGTGTGTGTGTGTGTGTGTGTGTGTGTGTGTGTGTGTGTGTGTGTGTGTGTGTGTGTGTGTGTGTGTGTGTGTGTGTGTGTGTGTGTGTGTGTGTGTGTGTGTGTGTGTGTGTGTGTGTGTGTGTGTGTGTGTGGTACAAACCTCAACACTTTGTTCGTCCATTTCGGCTACTTTGAAGTTCTTGATCTCTACAAGAATCAATGAGTGAGCAGCTGGTCTAAAAAAAAAAAAAAACATTGTTATAATATGCCAAGTCCTAGAAAAGATCCTGTTTTTTTTTTGTTTTTTTTCCAAGACCCTGGTTCACGGAGGATACCAAAAAAGTCCTAGGAAGACAAGGTAAACTTAACTATGTACATTTAAAAATTAAAAAGAGGAATAGTTTCGGAGAAAACTAAAAAGGTACCATGGGGTCAGATTATAATTTTCCAAAGGGGGGTTCGTTCAGATGTGTGTATCTCACACTGCACTGTAACTGTAATTCATTTGCTTTTAAATGAGTGTTTTTAAATGCCATTTCATATGTTTCTTAATGTCTTTCATTTTTGTAAAGCACTTTGAATTGCCTTGAGTTGAAATGTGCTATATAAATAAACTTGCCTTGCCTTCAATTGTGGTTTAAACATTTTAGGGTTTACACTTAAATGTACATTTTAAATGTTAGTATGTTCTGCTGAACTGCTACATACAGACAGCAATATAGGCCTGGAATACAAATGCAAGTCTGAATCATTTAATTATTTAGTTTGGGCATAAACTATTCAACTTGTAAATAATGTATCTACTATCTGAAATCTACAGTTTTGATCTGTTAGCCAATATTGAATAAAAGAAGAAACACATAAATATTGCAGGTGATTCCAAATGTTTTCTCGGTAGTGTATATAAAAGCATTTGCTCCGAACTTAAATAGATGTAAATGTAATTGTCTTTATTAAAGTTAAAAATTCACAAAACATATCAGAACCGTTAGCTTGAGCCCAACTGACATCCAGCAGAAAAGGCCTAGCATCAGCAGACACACTGACAGCTAGCTTATCTTCCCGGAAGCAGTGAAGACATTAGCTTTCTTTGCTCCTATTAACATAAACTAGCGGGGTTGACGTGAATAATGAGAACACTAAAAATAGTAATAATTAATGTGATGCTAGCTAGCTTGCAGCCATTAGCAAGGTGGCTCACTTACCTTCCCAGACTCGTCTGTCCCACCTGAGAAACGAACAGTTGAACTACATTATCTATCCTAGCACACAGTTGGCGTTGTGTCCGCTAGATTAGCTGCCACAAAACATGTAAATATGTCTAGCTGCGGCCGTGTAAAGGTAGAAGTAACGTTGAAAAAGCCTTTTTTTGGGCTGTAAATTGAAGATGTAGCGGTCGCGCTTGCTGTTAAGCTGTCCCCTAGCAATAACCAATCAACGAGCTCCTACTTCTTCTTCGCTGGATTTTATTTGGTTCTTGTTTGTCAGACTGCTTGAGGGATATTGTCGCCACCTGCTGGACTGGCTGCAGAACTACAGAGGATATTTAGTTTTTATGTTTTTTAGTTGAACAATTTCTTGTAAAAGTATTGAGGCCAGGAAAAACAAGAGTAAATAATTAATTATAATAAATTAATGTCGTAATTTCATACCAAAATGTCCATTGCATAGTATTGTTCATGACTTGAAGGAGCTCATTATTACATTCCACCACTAGTATCAAAGTTTGGTAATAAAATATTTTGGAAATAGCACGATTATTATTCATTATTATGACCCAGATTGAAGGTAGAATATTTCCGTTGTTGTGTAATGTCTGTAACTATACCCAACATGGGTTTTACAAGACATCATTCCTTAATGCATACAAGTCAGAATAAAAACAAATTATACAATGTCAAAACACACAGTCCACAAATCAATAAAACAGCTAAAGAATATTTCACATTATCTTCAGTCCATCAATGAGTGTAACAACACTCAGATTACTGACAGAAACAACAAAGCTGGTTAAATCTGAATTAATTATAATAAAATAATTCTATCTTGCCTTATTTTCCACCACATTGAAGTTCTAACTAAGAACTGGCTTCCTTTACAGACTTAAACGTTGTTTTTCAACTTCTTCCCGTAAAAGGTTGGTCTCTGGCTTATTCCTGTCCCAGCTTGACTACGGTGATACAATCTATAGATTTGCCTGTCCCACTGTGTTGGCCAAACTTGACCCACCCTCCCATGCTGCACTGCGATATATCAAATGCACCCTATAGGACTCATCATTGCAAACTGTATAGCCTAACTGGATGGTCCTCACTTACTATGCGTAGGATGCAGCATTGGTTTCTATTAATTTTTTAATGTATAAAGCCATTTTAGGTAAGCTTCCACTGTACATATGTGCCAGATTTGCCCCAGTTTGTGACTCTTACAATCTCAGATCCAGTGCCTGCATACGGTTCCAGGTTCCTGCTGTGTGGACTGAGGCTGGGAAAAGGAGTCTTTTTTATTACGGTCCTTGGTCTTGGAATGACCTTCAATCACGCCTCAAACTGACGGCACTTGTCTCAATACCATGTTTTAAGTTGAAGTTGTCTGAGGTCCTTACCACCAGCTGCTCTTGCAGTAATAAGTAGTGCACCTTTCTTACTGTCCTAATGTGCTCAATGTAGTGACTGCTTTTCGTCTTTTGTTTACTCAGTTGTGTTCTCTGTATTTCATATGTCTGTGTTATGTGTTATGTGTAACGTTGCTGCCTTCTTGGCCAGGTCAGCATTGAAAATGAGATTTGATCTCAATGCTTTTTATCTGGCTAAATTAAATTAAATTTAAAATTCAAGAGTTGTGTGAGCAAACGTAAAGACATCAGAATTAGACAGTACATTTTGCTTTTTAGGGTAAGATAAAACATTCAAGGTGGAGAGTAGGCCGATGTATTAAAGCACACGTAGCCAAAATGTTGACGAAGTAAATAAAAGTACATATTTATTTAATTTAAACTTAAGATTTAATGATTTTTACCTACATTTTCCCGTCAATAACAATGACTCAAATATCTCTGGAAGTAATAATACTCTTGTTATCCAAAGCACTCTGATGAGGACACACACGCACACACACACACACACACACACACACACACACACACACACACACACACACACACACACACACACACACACACACACACGCACTGTCATTTGCAGTAACCCCATTGTTGTTTTATGCAAACAGTCTGAAGCTGGATAGGACGCACTGAGGCAAATATGCAAAGGAGCCTATCAGGCAGCAGGGGGTTGTGCTGCAGAGGTGAGCGTTACTCCACTTAGGAAAATGCTGATGAGCAGCTGTGGATTCCCAAAAACTTTTAAACCAAAATTTGTTTGCTTTAAATAATCAGAGAGAACAGACGGCAGCTGGAGCGACAGTAGCTGTTTTAATCTGTGTGAGGTGAGGTATTGTCTTCTTACTCATCAATTTCTTACATCTTCATTGTTTCATGAGTTCTTACACTGTTTCTTTGCTGTGTGGCTAAGATGGGAATATTTGCTTCAATTATGAATATGAAAAGTGTACAGTACGTTTGTGGCGGGGTGGATGGGAGGCGAGGCATTAGAATAAAGTCAGGGTAATGTGAGAGTGCTTGATTCAGTGTCCTGTAGTAAAATCAGCCGGATTTATCCTTCTAGATATTAAGATGAGCGCAGACACGGTGGAGCAGTCGGAGGCTCCAGCCCAACAGGCAGGTAAGGATGTTTCACCTTGATCTTGCTCTAAATCATCTCATATCAAACACACACCGTCCACCAGGAATGACTCAGAGTCAGACAGCGGTCGATTCAATTCACTTCCACCGAAATACTTTGCTTTTTGTCTTTGACGTTTTTATTTGGTTTGTTGTAAGAGAGTTTGACACATTCAACGTAAAAAGTATATTTCAGAAAGCTTACTTGTGTTTGTCTTTCTTGAACGTGTAATCGTCTGGATTATCTGTGAAGATATCTATAGAGAATTACCAACTACTGTCACTAAAACTCATTTCACTCATAGACGATTATTTAGAGTTGAAATACCGCAAAACACTTAAATGCTGTCATTTGAGAATTGTTTCACTATTCCTACTTTAAAAATGACTGAAACGTCTCATAAAAATAGTTGACAATTCATGTTCTGTCGCTCAATTGTTATAGTTATTAAGAAGTCTCTAGTTTGCTTTAAAAAAAAAGTGAATTCTCCCTTTTATTGGCAACATTTTACTTTTTCATTCACATGTTTTATCTCTGTGCAATGGTCTTTGGTGCTGTTGTTTTATATTAGGCTTTAGAAAGATGTGATATTACACACAACGATGTTCTTCATACTGGTCCATGTGATTCCTGAGGTGGTCTGAATAGAGCAGAGGTGGGTACTCGGTAAAAGTAGAAGTACCAGAGTATAGGAATACTCTGTTTCAGTAAAAGTCCTGCATTCAAAATGTTCCTCAAGTAAAAGTAGAAAATTATTATCATCAAAATATAGTTAAAGACAGTAAAAGTAGTCGTTGTGCAGACTGGTCCATTTCAGAATAATATATATGATATGTTTTATAATGATTGATCTTTAAAGTGTTCTCAAAGCTGGTGAAGGTGCAGCTAGTTTGAATGACTTTGTATACTTTTGATTTACTCCAGGTGGAACTAAAGTCTGATTAGATTTCACATCATTCATCCACATCTGTAAAGTAACTAAAGGGATTAAATACATGTAGTGGAGTAAAAGTACAAAGTAACATCAAATGGAAATACTGAAGTAAAGTACAAGTATCTCAACATTCTCAGTACTTGAGTAAATGCACTCAGTGACGAGAGGTTGCATTTGACCTGTTGCAGGGAGGGGTGTGCGTGTGGGATATTGTGGCAGTTGGTAGCTTCACCAGAACGGCCCTGAGGCTGTTTGCTGAGAAGCGCTGGCTGCCGAGGGCCGAGAACCAGCGGCGCCAAAACAAGGAACCAGAAAAAGTGGAACTATTACTTAGACAATCGCCCGTGAGAGAAGTTAACATCTCAATTTAATGGAAGTACTGGCTGTGTTTTTGTCAGAATATAGCAATCCCTTGTCAGTTTAAAGCTGACAGCATCTGTCACTTGTTAGGAGCCATGAGCGCATTAAATGTTAGTTCATCCAGATTACAAATTAAACACTTTTTCTCTCACATGCTCTTCGTAGCATCTCTGCATGCAGATACTTTTGGTTTTACTTGTGAATGTTTTTAAGTATGTTGACCTTCACGCTAACACAAAGTGAGGGAGAAGTATGGTGCTCAGAGCATTGAAAAAAACGACATTTAAAGCAAAAGGATTTTAGTATTAAGAGACTACTTCCTCAAAAGAAAACACCATGTCACTGTGACTTGGACACTTATTTGTAAAAACACTGATACATGGTGTTGATTATATTACTTTGTCATCGTGGGAGCAAGAGACTAACTTCCCCTCACCTCCACTGTACCTCTCAGAGACAACCCGTACCAGATAGAACCCAAACTATCTGTGTGCTGAGAAAGCGCCACAGGTAAGCTAGAGTTCTTACTAGTGAAGTGAAGCAGGAGAGAAACCCTGGTTCTCATGTTACCAGCTGGGCGTCTGTGTAGTGGGTCCGATCACTTTGTCCAATCCAGTCTCTCAGAGTTGTACATTTAGGTATACATCTAATTGAGAAACCGGCTCGAGATCGCTAGAATTTGAAAATACACAACCGGAGAAAATCTGCCACTTCCTCACAGAGCCCCTCCCCCAACACACACGAACGAGCACATGACCAATGAGGGCACGAGATAAGTTTGTGCCCCGATGGAAGGCTGACAGGCAGGTAGGCCATTTTACAGTATTACGGCTTCTACAGATGACATTTTTTTATGGATTTTTTGTCAAAGCACTTCAGATATTCATTGCTATCGGGATGTTAAGAGCATTCCATGGAATATAACAAAAAGTGTATCTCGAGCCGGTTTCTGAAAATTACCTACCCCACCTTTAAGTGTAGTAGGGAAACATAATTCAAGTTAACTGACCAAGTATCGTGTGGGTGACCTTACATCAGCCAGCAAAGTCTCATGATGTTGTTTAAGACACAATATCATCGAAAATAAAGCTGGGTAAACATTTTTGCAAATAGCTTCTGTATTTCTGGCAACTTTGTTTATTAAAAATGTTCACTCTCACGCTGAACACTTTTAGAAGTTTCTCGTAAAATGCAAATGAGCATTTTTTAAAACATTATAATTCATATTTACCATTATTTAAATGGTATTCGGTAGGATTTGTAATCTGTCAGGTGAGTGACAATAAACATTCATGTGCTGGCCAACCTGTGTCTGAGCTCACATTTAGCCACTTGCATTTTGGTGCAGCTTTCTGCACTGATGGAGAAAAGGAATAGTGATATGCATGTTAGGATCACAGTGAGCGGTAGATAGGAAGGAAGATAACAGCACTAGTGTCTGTTTGGAAAAGCTGCACGCATTGAATACAAGTGAGTTAGAAAGATCATCACATACAGACTGAACATGTTGAACTAAAAGTGCATGAAGTAACACAGGCTGAGCTGATACTCTATTAGTATGTAGTTTGTTCAGACTGGAAAATAGAACAAATTAAAGCTGGTTTAGGCATTTAGCATACTACTATAGCATATGATATCCCGTTCCTTCAGGGGGGTCAAACTCAAATACACAGTGGGGCAACATTTTAAAATGGGTACTAATCGAGGGCCGGACTGGTTCAATGTTTATTGCAGAACTTATTGAAATGAACTTATTGCACATATTAAACCTGGAACTAACAAAGCTTCAATTATTGCCTATAAAAACAACATTAAACATTAATAATCAGTTGCATTCATTTCTTATGGCTCTATCTGCAGCTTCTCCAGAGTCATTTCTTATGAGTACATTTCTCCACAGGCCAGCAACAGCTTCAACAAAACTATTTCCCTCAAAGAACAAACCAAACATGCCCTGTTGTCTTGAGAGAGAAAGTGCAGAAGGAAACATCCATGTAACTCAGTGTGCTGCTCTGATGCTAGTTCAGATACTTGGCATCTCACCTTGGGTGCAAGTTCATCAATGTTTGGGGTCAGGCTCTGAGCGGAGGAGACCCTCAGGATGGAGTGAAGGTGCAATATACCGGCGGGCCAGATCTAATAGTAATTAGAAATTATCCTGCGGGCCAAAATGAGGCCAAAATTCAACTGTCTTCATAATCAAAATCAAAATCATAATGTATAACATCAGCTGGATTCTTCAGTTAAGTAATGTCCCACAATGCAATGCACAAAGGAAAACAAGGAGCTGCTGACATGTCTATCTATCTATGACTATTATGGATTGTCCAAAAGGATATATTTACTTGCAACTTGCCCACTACTACCAGAGGTAGAAGTACTCAGATCTAGTACTTGAGTAAAAGTAGAAGTACCAGAGTAGGAATATTCTGTTACAGTAAAAGTCCTGTATTCTAAATTTTACTCAAGTAAAAGTATTATCAAAATATAGTGAAAGTAGCGACAGTAAAAGTAGTCGTTGTGCAGATTGGTCCATCTCAGAATAATATATATGATATGTTTTATAATGATTGATCATCAAAGTGTTCTCAAAGCTGGTGAAGCTGCAGCTAGTTTGAATGGCTTTGTAGACTGCAGGGTAGCTGGTGGATTTACTCCAGGTGGAACTAAAGTCTGATTTAACACTTAATTATATTTCACATCATTCATCCACATCTGTAAAGTAACGGATCAGGGGGTCACAGGTTCAAACCCCACTGCAGTCAGCATGTCGTTGTGTCCCTGAGACACTTCACCCCAAATTGCTCCTGTGGGGATTGCCCACAGTTTTGAGTATGTAAGTCGCTTTGGAGAAAAGCGTCTAACAAGTGACATGTAATGTAAAAACAGAAGGTATTACATACATGTAGTGGAGTAAAAGTACACCATTTACCTCTGAATGGTGGTGGAGTAGACGTATAAAGTAGCCTAACATGGAAATAATCAAGTATCAAGTATCTCAAAGTTGTACTTCAGCCCAGTACTTGAGTAAATCTACTTAGTTACTTCCCATCTGATTTTACCATACAATGAATGCCTGACAGACAGAGGGACAAAGCAACTGGTTGAAAAGGAGATTTTTTTTTTTGTGTTCACCCACCATTTCCAGAGTGTGTGTGCAGGCCTCTCTCTCTCTCTCACACACACACACACACACACACACACACACACACACACACACACACACACACACACACACACACACACACACACACACACACACACACACACACACAGGCTTCCTGCGCTCGCAGCTGATTTGCATGTCTTGGTAATTTCCATACTGGAAGTTTGGCTGTGAAGGGGGGGGGGGGCAGTGACAGAGTGGGGAGGGGGGAGAGTTTATAGGTGTATTTGCATGGTGTGTCTCACGAGCAGCCTCTGTCACACACACACACACACACACACACACACACACACACACACACACACACACACACACACACACACAGAGTTCATATGGCCCAATTTGACATTCAAATGAAGCGAGCTTAACCAGCACACCTTTAAACTCCCCTCCTCTGTCGGACTCTGCACCGCTGCTGCTGCTGCTGCTGCACACAAAGACTTTTAAACGTTTGTTATTTACGTAAAAAGTCCGCAGCAGCTGCAGTTAATATGCTGCATGCTTACAGAATATCTATTTCCCTTTTTACAAACCTGCACGTGTGTATATGAAACACCTAATACATTACTTACCAGGCTCTGCGTGTAATGACATTGGGATATTACCTCACGTTCAATTATGTATTTTATGATGCTTTATAAGTTATGGTTACATACCTAAGCTCATATTTTAAGTATAGTATATATAACACACAATAAACCAAATAGAGATGAAACCGAACTTACTTTGTTGTTTTTAATCAATTCTCTATAAATATATTAATACTTGTGGCAATATTCAAAACTCCGATAAGAGACAGCTTACCACACACATACTTGCATATATGAATGTTGTATATCACAGTATGTTCCTATTCTTTACTTCACCAGTTTCTAGTCACGGTTTTGTTTTTGTTGGTATTTTCTTATTATTCCATTTTTCATATGTGTTTTTATTCAGTTGTTATTGTTGTATCAAGGTGTTGTGATTTATGGTTTTGACAATTTAATCAAATTGTATATCTTGTAATACTATAACTCTGAATGAAGTTAGAAACAAGATGTGTTGGGTATCATGATATCTCTTGGGTTCAAATATAGATCAAATTAAACAACGACAAAAAATCCAAAAAGTTAACTTCACTTTTTCAGGAAAAACTTTGTTGGACTTTAATTGTATTTAAATATGTTTAGATGAAAGCTCACTGATCCAATTTGGCAATAATGTCAATGCAGCCGTGTATAAAAAACAAAACAATGAAATGTAATCTGTTGACACTGAACGTCTAACGTGTCTAACTTACCCTCGTAAACATGAACACAAACAGACTTAATATGATATTGAAGTCCTTATAAGCAACAGAGTGACATTTTATAATCTGAACCTCTTTCCCTCCTTTCTGACATTCAGAGCTAAATGGAATCGGCTTCAATCGACACGTGAGTAAAGTTTTACATAAAGTGACCAAATTCCTTTGAATCAGGACTTCATGAACGAGGTGTCCGTCACCTGGAGGACTTGGTTTGAACATGATGCGAAACCCGTCCCTGTTCAGACACAGTCATGTTTGCATGGACTCAGCCGGTGGAAATGCTTCAAGGTTTCACACTTTCATTAAAGTAACTTCATGTTGTTCCGTAGATAGCTGCCAGTAAAAGCTAAGTTAAGTTCAGAATGTAATTGAGTGTAGAGTAACATTTGTGAGGTTTTGTGGTTTGGCCCCAGTATGTTTGTTAGATTATCAACATACATGGAGGCGTGTGGCGCAGTGGACTTGTGCGTAGGGGTTCGGATCAGGTGTGTGTGTGTGTGTGTGTGTGTGTGTGTGTGTGTGTGTGTGTGTGTGTGTGTGTGTGTGTGTGTGTGTGTGTGTGTGTGTGTGTGTGTGTGTGTGTGTGTGTGTGTGTGTGTGTGTGTGTGTGTGTGTGTGTGTGTGTGTGTGTGTGTGTGTGTGTGTGTGTGTGTGTGTGTGTGTGTGTGTGTGTGTGTGTGTGTGTGTGTGTGTGTGTGTGTGTGTGTGTGTGTGTGTGTGTGTGTGTGTGTGTGTGTGTGTGTGTGGCCTAGCATTACTATACTTGTGGGGACCTAAATCTGTTTACACAGTCACATGTGGGGACTGGCTTCCCTTATGGGGACAAATTGGAGGTCCCCATGAGGGGAATCATTCATTTTAGGGTGAAGACTTGGTTAGGGTTAGGATTAAAGTTAAGGGTAAGGGTTAGGGTTAGGCATGTGTTGGTTATGGTTAAGGTTAGGATTAGTCTCCAGGAAATATATATATACGTGGTGTGTGTGTGTGTGTGTGTGTGTGTGTGTGTGTGTGTGTGTGTGTGTGTGTGTGTGTGTGTGTGTGTGTGTGTGTGTGTGTGTGTGTGTGTGTGTGTGTGTGTGTGTGTGTGTGTGTGTGTGTGTGTGTGTGTGTGTGTGTGTGTGTGTGTGTGTGTGTGTGTGTGTGTGTGTGTGTGTGTGTGTGTGTGTGTGTTGGGATCAGATGGGGACAGGTTCAAACCCCACTGCAGTCAGCATGTCGTTGTGTCCCTGAGACACTTCACCCCAAATGGCTTCTGTACTGAGTATGTAAGTCGTTTGGATAAAAGCGTCCAACAAGTGTCATGTGATGTAATGTCATGTGATGTCATGTGATGTGATGTGATGTCATGTCATGTGATGTCATGTGCATTTCCAATAGTAAAAATAGAATGTTGGTTTCACTTGAGACACAAAATGGATGAGTGTGTACCTGGACTGGTAAAAAGATATTTGTCGAAAAAAGTCAATATCGAACGTAACCATGGGGACCATTTCCTCAGAGTAATTCACAATCAAGAGTTATTGTATGACATGTTGTGATGTTGTAAGAGAGCAGGGAGGAAGAAAGGTTTCAGTGGGATTGAGTGAACTGTCTGATGTTTGCGGACAGAAAAAAAGCTCTCTGGCACACAGAATTTGAGCCTTTGGATACACAGACAGTCCTTGAAGGAAAGAAGTGTTTTCATGTTCTTTGTCAAACCTCAGAACATATTTAAAAGGTAATAACATGACTTTTGGTACCTGTAGTGAGGAATACAAATAGCTGAGAGCCATTGTACCCGAGACACAATGCTCAACGGACTGCAGCGCCGCTAACACCCTGGGGACAAACTACCCGCTCTGTAGAAACATCTCAAATAGTTTGCAGCTGTTTGGATACTTATCCAAACAGCGTTTCTGGCGAGAGAATGGAAAGTATTTCAGTGCGTGTTTTCAGGAAGGCATGGCTTTCGGGGGTGGGTGGTGCAAGAGAGGGGGGGAGAGGGGAGGTGTATTTGCATACTGGCTTGCCCAAGGGTAGAGAGAGCGTCTATCGCTCTTTGTATCATGTTGAGTGACCAAACTGGTCCTGGAGTGTGTGTTTCTCTTCACACACACACACTCGTCAACATGCAGTCATTTGCCCCTGGGATTATACACAGACAATGTTTCCCATCCTGGTTTAACCTCCTCTCGAGAAGCCAGAGTTCATACAGTTTAGAGATTATTTACGGACACTGTTCTCCAGCCTTGTTCTTTATCAAAGTTAATACCGTTTTGGTTGTGCTTTCGGTGTTTTAGATAAAAACAGAGCAGATCCTCGACTCGCCTCACTCAGTCGCCGCACTGAAGACATGCCACCTGCCGCAGAGCTCTGCTGGAGGTCAGCTGCCTGGGGTCTGTTGTTTTTTTAAAGCAATATTATTATCATGCAAGTATCAAGATTAGAAGTACTCTTTATGCCTCCATTTTTTTGCATCACGTCCTTTACTGCTGTAGACAAACAAAGCTCTGATTGGCTGCAGGGTCTCTGCATATGCACTAAACACACCGAGAGGGTTCATATTTGAATAAGTCAATTCATTGTTATTATACCTTTAACCCTCCTGTTGTCTTCGGGTCAATCTGACCGATTTATTACTTTCATCAATCAGAACTTTTTAGTTTTACATTCGATTGCATTCAGGCTTCATGATATCCTTCACAGGAGACATCTCAACATATGATAATGCTGATCACCACTTTCATTGAATGTTGGATGATTTAGTCAACTTTGTAACACCATGGTGTTCCCGGTCAAAGATGACCGCCATAAAGAAAAGGAATTAGTAACCATCCGGATCAGATAAAACACACACACACACACATCATGTATACATCACTTCAGGGGACATTACATTGACTTACATGCATTTCCTGGAGACTTATCCTAACCTTAACCATAACCAACACATGCCTAACCCTTACCCTTACCCTAACCAAGTCTTCACCCTAAAATTAATGATTCCCACAATACAATATGTACAGTTTGAAAGGGTGTTAAATTAAATGTGGTGGTGATTCATGGTTTTTGTGTTAATGTAATAGCAGTTAAAACAGGACCGGTCAAATGTGACCGCGAACACCAAAGTAAGGGGGGGGGACACGAAGACAATAGGAGGGTTAAATGATTTCATAATTTCTTGGCAGTGCACACGGCCAAGTCCTTCATTCCAGCTTCCCCCCACCTCCCTCCACAGTGCTCTTGTTTAATTAAGCTTTACATTAGCTAAGGGATTAGTTAACGAACCATGAGGATACACTTGCTTTGTAAGGGATTATGGTGGTAAATGGCTGTTAGAGAGGATACCAAGAGATTATAGCTTCTCATTAAAATATGCTATGGACTTTATGGAAAGCGTGTCTGGCTACTACATGCACACAAATATCCAAAATGTAGGTTTGAATACATTGAAGCCACACATTACAACCTATATACAGGAATTAATAAAACCTTGGAGTTAAAGTGCCGTAAGTTCCTAAATGCAGAACAGTCACTCAACACTGAACATATGCATATGAAACAGACAGATGTAGCCGTTAGTCTTTATTCATCAGTGAGTCAGGACTGATATTGTTATTGTTTGGTTTTCTCTCTCCTCCAGGAGCTCACGTCTCTCCACAGCATGCAGCAGCTGGTCCTGATGCCTCCGTCTCACCTGACCTCCCCCTCCACCTTCCTGCTCTCCCAGAGCCCCACCAGCCACCAAGGTGCCGCTTTTTAAGTTGTTTTAAGGGATTTAAGCTTCAATTACATTTTAAAAAATCATTTGAGAGATGCCATTTGAGGGACTAACATTTGGGGAAATGTTCTTAGTCAGACTTCTTGCAGAGACTCGTTTGAGAAGATCTACTCTCATGTTTGTATGATAAATATCAATATAAATCTGCTGACAGCAGCCGGTCATTTATGCTTACATTGAGACCGGAAACTGCGTAAATCAGCCAGATTCTGTCCAAAGGGAACACAAGCTACCCTCATCTTGCTTAGTATCACTCACTGTCTGTTTCACCTGTATAATAACCAAGGTATAACACATTGACATTTTAGCAGATAAGCTGTGTTCTGTACAAAATGTATTTTCTTTCTTTCCAAGAGTTTACATAAAACTGGTATCATATGTCTGCATTTTAAATACAGAGCTGAAGTAAGGGCATTGTTCGCCGAGCATATGATCAGGGGTGAAAGCGGGGTCTGTGCATAAACGTGTTATAAAGTCTGCTTTACAGCTAATAAAGTAATAGGATTTGTGATTTTAGGGGGATTCCCTATTGACGGACAACAGTATATCCATTCGCCCAACACGTCTGCCTATGTCCAAAGTAAAAAGAAACACAGTGTGCTTTTGGTGGAAGATATTGGATCTATTTCTTGACAAACATCAACAGCTTCCAAGAGCATTGCACTCACAAACCAAATAATTGATCAAACTTGTTGTTCTTCGCAGCACTTCTGCAGCAGAACCTGCTGAGTCAAACAAATCTCCTCCAGCATCAGCCTGGACTGGCGCTGACTCCACAGGTACATCCTGAATACTTCCTATCGGCACACTCAGTATCACACAACTCAACTGCTTTGCTTCACTCTCATCCACTATGGATGCAGCTGCAAAAACAATCCTAACAACCTGCTGTACAGTAACTGCTCAGCAGAAATCAGACACAGTCAGAGACTAGATGTTGAACATAATCTAGCATTGGCAGCTAAAGAGACATGTTCACCTCAGGAGTTGGTGGAGACCAAAAACAGAGCTGAAAGAATAAAATGGACACAAACTCTGCCTCACTAATGATCTCTCTCGCTCTGTTCCTGCTGGATGTGCTGTCAGTTATATTCTGAGCTAGTTGCGGCTGCCATCTAGTGGCCGGAATGTGTTAGTTCAGGTTTCAAGTACAATAAATAGTAAGAAAGATAACAGCAGAGCAATACAAACATCTGACCAAGTACATGTTAAGTATTTCAGATACGAAGACAGTTAACCCTAATTTGTGTCACATTGTTCTGTGATGTCCCTCTGATCCAGGCAATGAGCCGCTCTGGTCTGGCTGGGCCATCCATGGAGAACCACATGGACATGTCCCACCTGCAGATGCCCAAACACATGTCCGTGCCCCCCCAGGAGGAACCCTCCGACCTGGAAGAGCTGGAGCTGTTTGCTAAGGCATTCAAACAAAGACGCATCAAACTGGGATTCACACAGGTCAGTACTGCAAGTTGGAAAACCACGTGTTACCTCTTGAAAAACTCCATGCTGAACAAAGACCTTCAAAACTGAGAAAAGTGTTGATAAATGTACTTCATGTGTGTGTGTTTTCACAGGGAGATGTGGGCCTTGCAATGGGAAAACTGTACGGGAATGATTTCAGTCAGACCACAATCTCTCGCTTCGAGGCTCTCAACCTCAGCTTCAAGAACATGTGCAAGCTCAAACCTCTGCTGGAGAAATGGCTGAGTGATGCAGGTACAACACACTGACCACCATGTGTTATTAATGTACCAGTGATTATTCTGGAGGGGCTGGGAAAAAGGATAGCAAACGTACAACTCAATGAAATTGCCTATATAAGACAAATGTAATGCTGAAAAACAACTTGGCCAATAATTTAGAGTGAAAAGCCTATTAAGAAATGTCATTAATACTTTAAAACTAGTTCTGCATCACAAATACAACTGTGACATGCATTGTTGTTCCAAGTTGACGATGAATGTCTATGTTGTATATTGATCTTTTCACATCAGAGAACTCCCCTTCTGACTCGATGAGCAGCACTTCTCTGCCGCCCCTGATCGAGGGCTACGGGCGCAAACGGAAAAAAAGGACAAGCATTGAAACAAACATCAAGATGACTCTGGAGAAACGTTTCCGTGACGTAAGTTCACGACTGAATCAGAGTTTAACAAGTCTCAATCGTGAGGGCTTTCTAAATTATATTGTTTGTTGTTTAGGAAAATAAAAGTTAAACTGTTCTGTCGATTAGATTACACATGTTGTGCTTTTATCTTAATGTGTGCATATGTATACATGTGTCTGTTGATTGTGTATATGTAGGATATACATATTTTTATATATATTTGTATTTTTGTATTCGGGATTGTGGAAAGCGGTATTTCGATCTCTCTGTCTGTACACATAAACTGAAAGATTGACAATAAAGTTGACTTTGATTAGATTCAACTGTATTGTCATTGTGCAGAGGACAAGGAACGGATTACCTTAAAAATGTACAGGCTTAATCTCAAAGAGGGAATCATTAACTTTTTTATTTATTTTCAGAACCCTAAGCCAAACTCAGAGGAGATAACTCTGATCTCGGAGCAGCTGTCCATGGAGAAGGAGGTGGTTCGAGTTTGGTTTTGTAATCGGCGTCAGAAGGAGAAGAGGATCTATTGCCCTGTGACGAGTTTATCCGTCAAGAATCACAGCTACAACTCCAGAATGGTTAGCCGTCTAAAACATCCATCTCTTTTATATAAAAATGGGATTCCCATGTGGTGGAAAACACACTGAATTTATAAGTGGAACGGTCCTTTTGACAGTGTAATATTATTTTACATTGTTATGGTATTCTATTTTGATCACTAACACCTGAATGTAAGTATGTTTTAGTGTTGTACTTTGTCAACGTGGAGGCAATTGTTGCATCTTTATATACTACTGGGTAGAATAGGATACTGCTTTAAAATGTTGAGTAGGCCTTCGGATGTATTATGAGCTAAATGTATTTCATGTGTCAAAAGTTAATGTCTTCATAATGCAGAATGGCTCCTTTTAAATGGTTATGGTATTATAGATTTGTATATTCTGTTGAATAGGTTTAAAAAAGCAAATATATTGCACAGAAATAAAAAGAAGTTGGCTTTATCTTCATTTTCACTGTTTCAGGCCGCAGTATCCAGACCATACAGTCCTCTGGCTTCAGGTGGAGGCAAGTACAAGTGTTTTACATTCAAATATTGATAAAGAGCCTCTTATGTGCCTCCTTTTAGAAAGCACTTTGAATTGCTTTGTGGTGAAAGGTACAAATAAACTTGCCTTGCCTTCCTATTGTGCAACACAGTCTCACGGCATTTTGTGTTATAGTCACAAAATGAATATATTGATTCGTGTTCACCAACACGATTTTGCCATTTTTTTCCTGTCACACAGAACGATTTTAAAAGCAAAGTAAATAATAACAGATTAGAAGGAAAAACAGATTTAAAAAAATACACAGAACGATTTTAGAAGCAATGTATTTCTATTGGTAGTATGTTTCGTGCCTGCACCAAATAATAACAAATTAGAAGGAAAAATAGATGACAACAAATACAGATCTCAGTATTCTGAGGCCCCCCATTTCTTTTCCTCGTGGACGGCAAAAAAACTCGGACATTATACAATTTAAAATAAAAGGGATAGGGTTAGGGTACGATATTGAGTAAGAAAATGTTTTTATGAACCACACAGCTTCTCGTCTTCCAAGACCGGACCGGAAAAAGACGTGATGCAGGCACGAAACATACTACCAATAGAAATACATTGCTTTTCAAATCGTTCTGTGACACGAAAAAAATACGAAAATCGTGTCGGTGACCACGAATCAATAAATTAAATTAATTTCGTGACTATAACACGAAATGCCGTGAGACTGGGTTGTGTTGTAACCTGATCATATTTCTCTATATTTTTACTGACACTGGGGGTTTATGTTGTTACACAGTGTTCCCCTGTGTGAAAGTTAATTGTTGACCTTGGAAATAACATTTGTTATCTCTTTTTCCCTATCAAGGGTCTCATTTGCACAGATAGCAAAACAACACATATTGGTGGGTTTCTGCATGTGTGTGATTACATTTTATAATAATGTGTTTACCTTTTCCTTCCAGTTTCGTCAAATTCCTCTCCAAACAGTGGGAGCCGTGAAGCTTCTCCCAACGGCCTGTCCTCCTCCTCAGCCTCCGTGTCTCTGACCTCTCAGGTTAACCCGTCCTACAGCGCACCAGGGTGAGAACGTTTACTAAAAAAACAAGCTGCAATGATATCTGTTCTTTAAAATACTTTCGATATAGAAGAACGCACACTTTCAGCTGTCCCGCGAAGAATACTTACATGTGCTGGTTGGCAGGTGTTGTAAGCATTGGGCCGAATAAGCCAAGCAGGTTCCCTTTGTTGTTTGTGTTTGTGCTAAACTACGCTAAGCTAAAGTGCTAATTTATGAAGCTACCGCCAAAAGGAGCTTAGCTTAGCTTAGCATAAAGACTGCAACTTGTGGAAACAGCTAGCCAAAGCAGCTAGCCAGCATCTCTAAATATAACTTTTTCACACGTTATATCTTGTACATTTAATCTCTATAAAAAATTAAAGGGATTCATAGCAGCAAGAAAACCAATTAGCAAAAGCATTTGACTATTTCCTAAAATGAATTGCTGAATGAATTTAAGATAATTTGCTAGTCAAATGTTAAGTAGGCTACTGAATACTCCACTACAAGTTACAATTCTTCATTCAAAGTCTTACTTATTTTTTGAAGACACATTTTCAGGCTGATACAAGAAGCTTTATAAAATGTTAATTTTACATAAGAAGTAGGAATAGTCTTCATCATGAAGGGCACTTCATCCTTAATCAGAAACATTCAAAATCAACAAATCCAGAGTTTTCACTTGACAGGAAGGCGATAAAATGCAGTGGATTAGAAATAAGGCAGCATAAACTTGATACCAAAGTTCAAGTATCTCAAATTTGCACTTGGGAACATTTACTTTACAATCTTGTGTTCCTCTCAGGTCTTGGTATCGGACGTGGAACCCTGCAGCATATCATCACTGAGAAACATGAACTGTACCACATGAAGCTTTTGTTTTGAGAAGGATGTACAATGAAGATTTGTGAAGGAGTAATAACGCTATGAACAGGGTTACACAGCTTAAGGCTAACCCCCACAAGAAAGAACAGCAGAGGACTGCAAACACACCACACCAACTGCTGTTAGGACAGCCTCGAGCTGTTTGATCTGTGTTCATTGACTCGGTGTAGATCAGCTGCAAAGGGGGCGGACACACAGAACGACCTCCAGGGTATCTGAAACACTAGTGAGGATTCTCATCTGCAAACCTGTCCAACTCAAATACTTTGTTTGATGTTTGTGTGCTAAACTTTTGCTTTTTCTGCCATATGCTTGCTGTCTACAGTTGTTGCTGTTTATTATATGTTTTTATTTTAGTGAATATTAATTTAGATTTACTGCTCGCCCGTCTGAATAAACACGCAGTCAAAATAAAGGGGTTCATCGTGACTGGAGCAAAGTGCCTTATATTTAACCTTATTTCAATGTACAGAGCAGCTTTTAAATTTAGTCATCGGTTATTTAAAGGTGTTTTATTGCAACTTGGGTCTAATTATTGCTGTTTTAGCCATAATTTCTGTCATTTGTGATAACAGCAGAGACGGTCAGTTTACCTTCCTGTCTAGGAATTGTTTTTTTATGAATGTGGGTCAATTATATTTCTACAAGATCCATCAAAAGCAGTTCTGTTCATTATTAATGATTCTTTGCACTCCAAAAAGACTCAAATTGATGTTTGTTTACAACAACATGATCATCTGCTCATTTTATGGTCCCTGCCGGACCACTTTTTAGCACATTTCGTTAAAGTAATTATCTTGGTGAAAACTTCAAAAAAAGTAAGACCAGCTGGACTAAACCAGAATAAAGTCAGAACTGCTTTAGTTATTTCACTTGTGATTGATTGTTGTTCCTATTTCACATGTGATAAATCCAAATATGTGTATTTCTCTCCTTGCTTTTCACCGAGGAAGCAGGTTAGCTTCAGTTATTTTGTTATTAAATCCCACAAGGAAACCAAGACCAACCCTGTGGCAGTCCGTCCCATGTCTATGGCTCTTTCGTAACAGCAGGTACATTTTTAACTAAAGTGGAGTTTTCTTTGCTGAAGGTTTGAACTGTGTGATGCTCTGAGCCTTTTTTACTTTTTACCCCTGGACCCATATTAACTTTTGTTTTCCGTAATTAAAATAAGGAAAGAATCAGGGTTTGGCTTTTCTTTTTAATTAGTCAATCTAATTGTTTCTACCTGAAAGGACCTCCTGAAGTCTGTCTGTATTCAAAGGTCAGAGTTTAGTGTTAAACTTTGGATGTAAAACCTTTCTAGACAATCCAAAGCTCCTTTTCAGACAGTGAATAAATAACATTACTTATATGTTGATGTGATTGTTGTTTTCTTTGTCACCCTGGACTTGGTTTTACATACAGAAATGTTCCTCGGGACCGAAAGTTCTCGCTTTAATGACAAAATACTATATAACGTGAAATGGGGATTGATGTAAAAACTTCAAAGACAGAAATGTACAAAAAATGCACAGTTTAATGATAAAAGATTATTAAAACAAACAAGAGTAGATTAGTCATAAAAAAGGTTTGTCTCCATAAAGACATTTTTTTCTCTGCTTCAAAATAAGAAGGCTTCAATTGTTCGTTTAGTGCCGTGAATCTTCTGCTGGTGGTTTCCATTCTGCTTAAACGGAAAAGGTTTGTCCCAAAGTATCCTGAGGTCAGTTTCTGCATTGCCCCTGATTTCTTTGTTCGCGCCGCAGATTGATCATGTTTCAGATTGCTTTGAACCTGAAGCATGACACCTGAGGAAAGATGTGAAACAGTTTATTAGCTTAGCTCAAAGACGGAAAACAGGAGATAAGGGTCTGGCTTTTTTTCACAGATATACGAATCTACATACTAGCATATCTAAAGAGCTCAAATTAATCACGTTAATCGATGAGCACATACTAACGAAAAAACAAACAAATTATAGCTTTCACATTTCTGCTTTTCTATTGAATACTATCCCACAACAAACAAGATATAATATGTTAGTAGGTTTAAGTAACTTGCTGGTAGACAGATTTATTCCATTTGGACAGAGCCTGGCTGCTTCCAGTCTTCAAGCTAGGTTTAACGCGTCCTGACTATTTTGTTTTGTTTGTTTCAAAAAAGCCAATGTAATATGTTTAAGTAAAATGCTATCAGTACTTACCCTCTGGCTCATGGGCTTCGTCGACACCAACCCTGAGCTTCTTTGTAAACAAGCCTGGTCAAAAACTGAAAACAAACAAACAATGGGTCAGTCCGGGTGTTGCTACTGGACTTTTATGAGCAGTAAAGACAAAAAGATCTTAAAGAGTTCAGGGAATGAAGGAGTGTTTCTGACCAGGCAGGCGAGGAGGTCTGCAGAGATGAGCATGTAGAAGACGTTGTTCCAGCCGGTAGGAGAGATCAGACCTGCTAACAGAGGACCCACCGCAGCGCCTGGAGAACACACACACACACACACACATTAATAGACGGACGCCTGACTCTTTTAACATGAAGAAGTTTCATACTTTTAGACTTTTTAGAAACCTAGTTTTTTATATAATGTTATAAAATGGGTTCAGTAATATAGAATAATACAAGAGGTTTTGTTTTTGGTTCAGTCTGTTTGTTCGTCAGCAGGAATAATACAGGGTTGATCGGATCCGAAGCCTCCGTACGTACCTACTGAACCAGTCCCGTCAATGATGGCCGTTACTGTTGACAACGCTCTGGAGTTTCCTCTCAGACTCTCATGTGTTCCCTAGTTACACAAAGAAACAAAATAGAAAAGCATCACAATCACAATATACCAAAACGCATCAAATGGAAATACTTCAAAATGAAAGCTGAAGAAGTGCCTGATTAAAAGTGCTTAGTTACATTCCACCACTGTAAAGACTTTAAGTAGCGAGTATGGTTTGAATGTCTAATCGATATAAGGCAAAGACTAGGGGATTCCCACTATCAGATTTAAATTTAAAGATTTGATATACAGTATGTCATTTGTACAAATTTGTGTCATTTAAAATAGCTTTAAACGTTTTTTGAAATAGTCTGTTTTCATTGTATATGTTTTGCTACATATTCTTCTTTCTGTGTCTTTGTATGCACATACACCAAAGTAAATTCCTCGTATGTGTAAACCTACTTGGTAAAACAACAGATTGTGATTCTGCACCAGGTCTTACCAGGTCAGCAGACACAGCCGTAGTGATGAGAGCGTACGGCCCGTTCACCAGGCCTCCACACAGCAGCAGCATGCCTTCACATGGAGAAAAAACACTGCTTCTAAAACCACTTCCTTTCAATCAAAACATCGATGTGTTTTCGACATTGTAGATGAATACATTCAGTTTCAAAGTCAACTCATTTTGTGCTTTTTAAACAAAACAAGCCTGCTTTTAGTTCAGAGGAAAGCATTCATCTTAGAAAGCATTTTGGTCAAATCTCATACATTTTCTTTTTGAATTGATTAATTATTGCGGGAAAAAATAAAACCTTACAGAGAGACCAAACTATTATTATTTAAAGTGCTCTTACCGACTGTAGCACCAATGCTGCTTTGCCCGATGTAATTATAGAGGAAAAGCTGAAACATGAAGAGAAAAAACATCAGCATGAATATTACAAATAACACAATAACACAAATAAAGGCACAGTCTCTTATTTCAGCATCTTTGCAATCATTAAAACATTTGGAATCAGCGGCTATTGGCGCAATCACTATTAAAACACAATGGTGCAATCGGGCTCTAATTGTCTGTTTTTCTTTGGGCCGTCTGCAGTCCACTCACGTTGACGAGGTTTAAACTGTGATTTGTCAGCTTTTGTCAGGGGATTACTGACTTTGATCAGTCCACACTGGTCAAAAAAGTGACCTTGCAAATATGTCATCAAACTGTGCAGTTGTAAAATAATGAGATGTATTAGATAATACTCACCATTGGGGCTGCAGCGATCAACATGAAGCAGCAGGTCGTCGCTCTACCACCTGTGTAGTCCGACACAAGGCCTGCCGTGATGCCGCCTGCAAGCACACACACACACACACACACACACACACACACACACACACCCACACACACACACACACACACACACACACACACACACACACACACACACACACACACACACACACACACACACACACACACACACAGGTCAGGTCAGGTCATGTGTATCTAAAATGTCACTTTGCTATGTTCTTAGTCAAACATGATATTAGGAAGGAACTCCATTTCAAAATAACAAAACATTTTAAACTTGAAGCAGATAGATAGACAGTAGGTTCATTAGAGATTTCCTCGATATGATCCGAGCTTCTGCTTTGATCTATTCATGATTCTAGAGGTATTGATTAGCAGACCGGATGTTTTCCTTGCAATGACAAGGTCTAAGCTGAAGATTGTGGAAGCAAACAAATAATTTAAATCTTCTTAATTGTTCCTGTCTATTTCTTCCCTCATAAACACGTTGGATAAAGTCACATGATCAACCCGTTGAGACTCAAAGCTTACCAACGATTCCTCCAACATCGAACAGCGTTGACATGTCGCCGGCCTCTTTAGCGTCAAAATGTGCTGAAGAGGAAAAAAAGAAATCTCACATTAAAAATGATTAAATGATGTAGGTTAAACCATATGACATGGATGATAGTATCTCCAATTAGAACAACATTAAATAAAGACGGTGTGCTAATACATACCAACATTTGAGATGTAGAGAGGCAGCCAGTACAGGAAGGTGTAGCTGACCAGCTTAGCGAACAGCAGGCAGAGAGAGAACTCCACTACTCCCTGTGTGAGAAAAAAACACTTTTATTATCCCAAAATGTCTTTATTATCACACTGCCATGACTCACAATCGCTCTGCCTCTCTAGATACCTTATAATTGAATATTTGCACTTTTGTTCCATAACTGCTGCACAGCAATTTCTCTCAGGATAAAGGAATATAATAATGTCTTATCGCCCCCTTTAGTAAATTAAAGGTTCTTCTCACTATAGCAAGCGCAAACTATTATCTAGAATCAATCCTGAAAATGTCATTATTATAGCTGTAATGTTCACTAACAAGGAAGGGGAAACTAATCAGTCTAGTATATAAACAAGCTGAATTCAACTTGAAGCACTTAATAAACTTGAATATTGTAAATCTTGTTTCAATTAGTGATAAAAAACTACTAAGTGTTTATTTTGTATGTGATTATTCCATCTTTTAAGTTGTTCTCATTGTCTTAGTTCTGCTTTAAAAAAGTGTCCAAATGCCTCAGTGTTATTCCTCAAATCGCCACTAGGTGATACCAAAGCAAAGGATTTACAATTCTACACACAATACTTGTATTTCTTTGATACAAGTTCTGGGTATACAATATATTTAGATTATATCTGTTTTAACTGCAACACTTTGTCAGTAATTCAGAGTATTTGAATATCAGAAGTTTCACACCGGAGTATTTTTCCCAATTAGTTCCGATAGTTCCTGGGATTTTGCGTTCACACCAAAAAGAGAACTTAGTTCATGAGAACTTTTCCCCCCTTTTCAGTCCCTGCTAGAGAGGTGGTACTTTCCTGGGGAGAAAAAAGTTCCAATTTCTGATTGGCTGGGCGAATTGCAAACCACGCCCCGTAAAACTCTGAAAAGTTTTGTGAAGCCGCCATTGTATTTGCTGGCATTAGCATTATTAGCATTAGCATTAACCCCGCGCACAAACGCAGAGAGACTAACTTATGGCAACACAAAAAAAACATGGGAGCGGTGGAGATGAGGAGGTGTCGGCGTTCTGGCGATTTACTGTAGGCTATTTTTATTATATGTACAGCACTTTGGCTCGACCAAAAATCGTTTATAAATGTGCTTTATAAATAAAACTTGATTTGATTTGATTACTGCTGTAGAAGCTGCTGGGAGTCCCAGCAGCTTCTACTGAAGCCAGTCCCCAACTCCGGGGACCTCGGGTGGCAGTATACGCCGTGAAGTTGTTTGCGGCCTGCCAGTAAACCCAAAGCAGAAGAAGAAGAAGTGACGTCAGCGGCTTCATTTGCGTAATCTTCCCTCTGGGACTTATTCCGGTGTGACCGTGATCTGCTCTTAGTTCCATGGGGGTACTAAGTGCCGGCACAAAGTACGGCAAAGTACTTGGTGTGAAAGTGGCTAATGATAACAGCCGCCCTCACTCACAGGTATGCTGAGAGCTTCACGGAAGCTAATGGCCTCGGTGGGCTCCACTGTGACCTCTGAAGGCTCCACTGTGACCTCTGAAGGCTCCACGTTGATGGCACCATTGGCAGTTCTGTCGATATGAGACGACTTCTGCAGGAGAGGCTCCGTCTCACTGCTCTGCTGTTCCCTCTGACAACACAAACACACATGCATGAGGTCGAGCATTGTCCGAACGATATGGAAGATCAGTGTTTGTGTTGTAGCTCACATGGCGATGAGGAGTAGTGCAGTTTACGTCTTCAGGTTCTGATTGACAGAGACAGGAAAAGATTCAATTAGAAGCATCATTCAGGTTTGACAAGATATATGAAAAACAGGATACACTGTGTCTAATCTTCCAGCTCCCAGTCTTTGAGCTGAGCCACGGTAAACATGACTCACACTTTACCGAGGGAGGAATATGTTATAGTCCATATGTTATGGTCGGAGAGGGATAAACCAACTGATCGCTCAGTCTATTTACCAAAAGATTCCTGTCGACAATTTTGATACTCAATTAACCGTTATGCATTATGTTGTGATAATCCAAAGTGAGTTAAAATAAAGTTATCTTTGGTGGTTTATTAAAGGTGGGGTAGGTACGTTTGAGAAACCGGCTCGAGATACACTTTTTGCTATATTCCATGGAATGCTCTTAACATCCCGATAGCAATGAATATCTAAAGTGCTTTGACAACAAATCCATAAAAAAATATCATCAGTGGAAGCCGTGGCGCTGTAAAAAGCACGACCAATCATCTGAGCCGGCTAAAGTAACTGGATGGCCTACCTGCCTGTCAGCCTTCCATCGGGGCACAAACTTATCTCGTGCCCTCATTGGTCATGTGCGCGTTCGTGTGTGTTGGAGGAGGGGCTCTGTAAGGAAGTGGCAGATTTTTTCCGGTTGTTTATTTTCAAATTCTAGCGATCTCGAGCTGCTTTCTCCAAAATTACCTACCCCAGCTTTGCAAAGCAAGATAACTGAACACAGTTGAACACAGTTTATATAACTTTATAAACACAAACACACACACACACACACACACACACACACACACACACACACACACACACACACACACACACACACACACACACACACACACACACACACACACACACATGTATACATCACTTCAGGGGACATTACATTGACTTACATGCATTTCCTGGAGACTTATCCTACCCTTAACCATAACCAACACATGCCTAACCCTTACCCTTACCCTAACCAAGTCTTCACCCTAAAATTAATGATTCCCCTTATGGGGACCTCCATTATGTCCCCATAAGGTAGGCAAGTCCCCACTCGTGTCTGTGTAAACAGATTTAGGTCCCCACAAGGATAGTAATGCTAGGCCACACACACACACAGTCCCGATGGGAAGCGTATGGGGGAGGCTAGCACACATCATTCTCCCTTTCATAGTGTTATCTCTTTCACAAACGGGGTGTCAACTGAAACGTTTCACATGAAAATAGGAGACAGTTTTAAAGATATGAAAATACAGAAAAGCAATTAGAACAATGTATGTGGCAAATGCACTGCAAGGCCACGCTGGAAGCTCCATGCAGTGTTTCAACATCACAGCGTGCAGAACGAACACAAGTGTGGTGAAATGAGAGTATCATTATATCATCCTAAAGTGATAAAACATAACACTGTATGTTCCCTCTAAATGTGCTGATGGTGCTGTAGCGCTGTTAAACATTAACCTTTAAAGTTACAGCTGCAAAAAACTGTTTGTATTACAAACATGAGGTCAAGTGCAATCCTGACTGGGCAGGTTCGTCTGACATTAGCACATTAGTTCGTCTGCTAATGTCAGACGAACCTGCCCAGTCAGGGCTCAAACTCCACCACATAAATAACCTTTTTGACTTTTATCATGCAGGTGTGTGTGTGTGTGTGTGTGTGTGTGTGTGTGTGTGTGTGTGTGTGTGTGTGTGTGTGTGTGTGTGTGTGTGTGTGTGTGTGTGTGTGTGTGTGTGTGTGTGTGTGTGTGTGTGTGTGTGTGTGTGTGTGTGTGTGTGTGTGTGTGTGTGTGTGTGTGTGTGTGTGTGTGTGTGTGTGTGTGTGCGCGTGCGTGTGTAGGTTTAACCAATGAAAAATAAACGTACTCTCAACCAGGAAGAAGAAGCACAGGACCCCAGTGGAGGCGATGATGAGTCCCGGGACGATGAAGGACATTCCCCAGGCCGAGGACACGAAGGCTCCTGCGATGAGCGAGCCCAGGATGTTCCCCACCGAGGTGTGGGAGTTCCACACGCCCATGATGAAGCCACGTCTGAGGGGCAAATCACAAAGACAGAGGCCATGACTTCTCTAGGCCTTATAAAATCTCTTTAACAAATGTTTTATTTTAGTGCAATATGTTGGGGATGCAAATCTTAAGCAGTTCCTTTAATCCTTTAAGTAATTCGCCATATTTAACACATTGATTCAGTAGAAGTACTTTAGGAAACATTATTTTTCTTTCCTAGTGTCAGATTCAGATCAATATAAATCGTGTTCTGCATGTCGAGAAGGAGCTACAATTTCATTGAATGTAGTACAAATTGTCAAAATAAAGTCAGATTGAAAAAATTGCCAAAGAAATTGCCATTTATACCCATATCCGCCAGCGGGTAATATTTACCTCATAGAAAATGCAGCGTAAACATGAAGTGTTGCTATAGCAACGCCTTTTGTCTACTGTGGTTCCTTATAGATAGAGGGATAGAGAGAGAGATAGAGAGATTTGTACCTAAACAAAACACGAGTCTAACACCAAGCGTTTAACTCAGCACTGGTAGCGATATTTTATACTTCATGCTATCGACACAAACTATATCAGATGAAAAGCTGAGAGTCCACAGATTCTATTGGTATACGTTTCGTCCCCTGATCAAAACTCACTGAAAACTCACATGATAAATAAAAGAACATTGTACCTTGAAAATCAAAAGCTGGTCAATTTGACCCGTTGGCGATTCTAGTGTTAACAAAAAATAACCTTAAAAAATATAAACACACCAGATTCTTCAGTTCATTACATTGCAGGTTAAATGATATACGGCTTAATCGGATTCCTCCGGGTGGCCTGGCTTCTTTTATGCACGTACACAGAATCAGTTTCCACATAAACTTCAGTTTAAATCTTCAGCTGTTTCGGATGTTCTGATTGACGTTGGGTTTTTTTTAAACTGAAATGGTTTTATTACAATTTGATAAAAGAAGAAGGATATTGAGCACTTGACACTGAAACAGGAACCTGTTCCTATTTTAATATGCACATGTTTTGATGATTAGCTGATAGTCGTTTGAACCCATATCTGTTGATCTCTGTTATTTTTGAATGAACTGTTGCTCAGCGCTAACCTTGTCTCTTTCTGCCCTTCACATTGTGTTCTGACTGTGCCCTTTTGTGGCAGGGGGTTTGTAACTTTTGAACAGTGGTGTGAATTTGAGGGGCTGATTATATATATGATATGGATGTGATGCCTGTGGTCTGAGATAACTCAAACCCAGGTCTCACTGGGCTGTCAGAAACATGACTAATGTGCACGTGTGATTAGCCAGCTACAAATACATGCCAGCACAGTCAGCAGGACTTTGTCGCCGTGCAGTACTCACTTCCCCTTTCCAAACCAGTTGCCGACGCACGCCACGACTGCAGGCCAGCCGGTGGTCTGCATGATGCCGTTGAAGACCTGCAGAGAGAAGCAACCAGAGTTCACTGGCTGCATCAAAGCCTCCTAACACGGGAACAGGCCTACACCATCTCCATAAGAAGCATAAAAGAGGACAATGAGAGAAGGCAAGCGAGCGGCGAGTCTTAACATTCCCACGCCAAACCTATATAAGCCCAAACACACTCCTGCAGTCACATGAGTCGCTGAGAGTCATGTGAAGTTTGAGGAAAGCAACCATGAGATCCCTGAAGGTCAGACCTCACAGAGCTCACCCTGTGGTGGGGGAAGCTCTCTTGTTACATGCTTTACATGACACGTCACATGTTAGACGCTTCTATCCAAAGCGACTTACATACTCAACACTGTGGGCAACCCCCACAGGAGCACTTTGGGGTGAAGTGTCTGAGGGACACAACCACATGCTGACTGCAGTGGGGTTTGAACCTGTGACCCCCTGATCCGATCACCAACGCACTAACCCACTGCGCCACACGCCTCCTTTGGGTCGAATAGGAGTTAATACTCATTAACGTTCTAATGAGGTTTAATTGTTTACAGGGTGAGGAATATTTCTAACTATATTTCCCCAGAGGTTGTTTAATTGACTTGAGGAATCTGCCTGCAGGGGTCATGTGAGGGTGTCAGCTGACTGAACAGCAGTGAATGCATAAGCAAGAGAAGGCGAGGGATGTATTGAACAGCACATGCCGTGTTGGATCAGACTCATACGGTCTTACCAGCGTTTCCAAAGTTAAGGCGGGTCAAAAGGAAATAGTGAGTAAAAGAGAGTGTAAATACATATCATGAGGTTTACGACTGTTGATAAAACAAACAAGCTTTTTGCAGATATCACTTTGGGTGATTCTGATGGCCATTTTTATGACATTGTCAAGACACAAACCGGCTCTCCGCTTGTTCCCGAGGTCAAAACACTCAGGACTCAAACCTGACTGCGCAGGCTGCCGGAGTGGTCAAAGGGACTTTTGAAGAAAAGACTGAAGTGAAACAACAACTCTTCTGAGTATGCATTAGTTTGCCCTGAGTAAGCATCCACACAGAGACGTATTAAGGAAGGAAGGAAGGAGTTAAGGGAGACCAGTGAAACCTAGGCGGTGAGTGGAAATGAATCATCAAATAACTTGTGAGTTTGTTGTTTTCTGAAACGACAAAGTGCTGTGGCCGACGCCCTGAGAGCAGAGCAACATCTATCATAGGGTCTTCGGTCGCTTTGACTTCTATCCTCTTTATTCCAACTACTGCACCACAATTAAATCTCGCAAGCTAATTCTCTGTGGGATTCGTCTTTGTATGTATCAACACACACACACACACACTTTTGTTGTTGCCAATATAGCTGTTTGTGTAAAAGCCATTCATTCAAACACGTTCAGTATGTTTCACAGCAATCTGGAGAGGCGGTGTGCATGTGGACATTCTCTTGGGGGACTGTTTTGTTCTCAGGGAGTGAAAGAAAACGCATACATTTGTGATGTTGTGTCTTTACCTGGATGACCGCATAGTAATAAATGGAGTGGATTTTCAAGTAGAAGCCGAGGCCAAACAGACATGTGAACATTCCACTCATCATCATCCCAAAACTCAGGTAATACCGCAGAGGCAGGCGCTCTCCAAATATCCCACTGCGAACACAATACATGAGTCAGTCGAGCACACAAACCCACACTCGGACACGAAGGCAGAATAAGAAAGTCCCAACAAACCTGAAAAACATGCCGATGGCATAGGCCACCAGGAAGCAGTTATCCAGGATCCCAAACAGGGTCTGGTAGTTGTCCTGGTCTAGAGGGGAGAGACAGATGAAACTTAGCTTCCTGCATACCACCATGTATAGTCCTGCATGTTTCATCAGCACCACTGCAATCACTTCCGTCGTGTGCGATTAAATTAGAGATTAAAGGCATTCTTATATTGTATATATCATTTCTGTCAATAATGCAAACAAGAGGTCAGGTTTACGCAGAAGAAGGTCATTTGCCACTATACAAAAAGTGATACTGAGTGCACACGTTATAAACGACATCATGTTTATGGAGCTGCAAAACGAAACGGGAAGAAATCGAAATACTTGGCTGTGTTATATTAACAGGAAATACATTTAAGGCAAAGCACGTTTATGTATATTTATATAGCACCTTTCAACACAAGGCAATTCAAGGTGTGGTACAAAAATGAAAGACATTAAGAAAATGGCATTTAAAAACAGTCATTAAAAAGCAAAGATAATCACATAAACATTAAAAGACGAATTACATGGATAAAAGTTACAGTGCAGTCTAAGATGTGAATAGTTCAATTAAAAGCAGCGACAAAAAGAAAAGTCTTCAGCCTGGATTTAAAAGTAGTCAGAGTTGCAGCGGACCTGCAGGTTTCTGGGAGTTTGTTCCAGATATTTGGAGCATAGTAACTGAACGCTGCTTCTCCATGTTTAGTTCTGACTCTGGGACAGAAAGCTGACCAGTCCCTGAAGACCTGAGAGATCTGGATGGTTCATAATTTAGCAGGAGGTCAGAAATGTATTTTGGGCCTAAACCATTCAGTGCTTTATAAACCAGCAGCAGTATTTTGAAATCTATTCTTTGACACACAGGAAGCCAGTGTGAAGACTTCAGAGCAGGAGTGATGTGATCCACTTTCTTAGTGTCAGTGAGGACTCGAGGATTGAACATAACAGAACAACATATTGTTTGGATTTCTGAAGTTATTATTTGGGAAAGTGACACGCCCACACAGTTTCATTTTGTCCCAGCTAGGAGAAGCTCCTGTTTCATTGTTGCATTGCAATGTGAACGAACACCGACAAGCATTGACTTGTATTTTTATTTTCTGTTTTCGAAGTCATTACATGAAAACCTGCTTAGTAACATCTAGGACAGTTAATAGCAGTGTGGTATAAGTGGCCTTGCTGAGCTGATTATGGCAACGTGCACCAGACTTTCTGCACTAAGTGATTGTTGATATACTAAGAGTCTGCAATGCCTACTCATAAGTGAAGTGAGCGAACTAGTGGAAATCAAATAAAAGACTTACCAAAGGGCGCCCAGTCACACCACGTCTCATTATTGGTTATGTTAAGGTCTGCCGGCCGAATGACTGTGGAACAATTTCTGTGCAGCTCACCCTGAGAATCAGACAGAAAAACACAACAGGAAGAAGGTTGAGTGACACGGTTATTATTGCCCTCCCAGATACAGGACAATACAACATGAGATGTGATAAGATCTGAGTCCAATGTGTGTAATTCAAGAGCCTATTTCTGGCAGCGTTTGACCCCTGGCCCGCACGTGTCACGTCCCTGCTAACACAGTAGATAACAAAGAATTGAGTTGTCCTAGTCACCTTAACAATGCTGATAGGTTTCCGTGAAAGATGGTAGGCCGTGTAGAAGAGGAAGGTGAGGAAAAGAATAAACCCGCGATAACTGCAAGAGACGGATAAAAGAGGATGTTGAGGACAATTCTTTCTGATAACACTTCAAAAGGTCTAAAGTAATGTGGTGTATAACTGCAATTTAAGTACATTGTTACAACAGAATATATTTCATCTGACTTTAATTGTAATATTTTGAAAAACGACCAGAGCTCTTGCTGTTATCAAAGTGGTTTTATATAAAGAAATGACTGTATGAACATAAAAACAAGAGATATGTGTAATGGTTTCTTTAGCAGAAACACAGTACAGCATGTCATGTATCAACTGTGTTCATTCTGGGGTAAATAGGAGGCGTAAAGAGGCTAAGACTGGAGAAAATAAGGAGTCCAGGAAGATGAATGCTTCCTTTATGTTTCTCCTTCTTTCATACCACTTTAATCATCTGACAGCCCCTCAAGGTAATCGTGTGACCCTTTGGAGGGGCTCACCCATGTATTCAATTGTAACTTAAACAGAATGCATTCGTATCACCATCCTAATATTAGTTGAAATGTTTATGTAAGGACTTTTAATTGCATGAAGGATCTGAGCAGTAAACAAAGTCAGCCAAAACTGAACTTTATTGCAGGGCTGTTGTAATATTTTGCATATATAAAATAAAGTGTCTTTAGTGTCTGCTGCCAGGCAGTGGCTCAGTCAGTAGGGGCTTGGACTGGGAGCTGTAGGGTCGCCGGTTCAAGTCCCCGACCAGATCTAAATATGGAGTGTGGACTGCTACTCGGAGAGGTCCCAGTTCACCTCCTGCCCTGCCGTGGTGCCCTTGAGCAAGGCACCGGACACCCCCCACCCCCCGGGCGCTGTACAATAGCTGCCCACTGGTCCTGGTGCTAGGATGGGTTAAAAGCGGAGTACACATTTCACTGTGTGCTGTGTGACCATTGAAGAGGGGTTCACCACTCCGACTCTATTATCTCATGTGTTTGCTTAAGAATGTACAGGTGTATCCAGCCGACAGCAGTGTGTCAATGGCACATCCAAGTGTAATGACTCATGTACACAATGTTGACCTTCTCCATTGTTATTTTATTCTTCCCATATACAAGAAACATAGCACAACAATGTGACACATTTTTCATTAAGATAAGTCTATGGGCATAGATATGTCTTATAATTATTTGTGTGAACATAAAAATAATTTGTGTGTAAATATGTGATTTGTAAATGTAAAACAACATCCACAAATGCATTTAAAAGATTTGCAAACTCACAAATACATTTGCAAGTGTAAAACGGATCTGCAAATACGCTAAATATGTTCACAAATAAAAAAAAGATCAGTGAATATCTCTTTAACATTTACAACTTTCGATCAGGCATTTGTGAATCCATTTTGTATTTGTGGACCAAAAATGCGCTTGCGGATCTCAACTCTCTGTTCACGGATCTCAAATCTCTGTTCGTGGATCTCAAATCTCTGTTCGCGGATCGTCTTTTTACACACACGGAATTTTGAGACATATTTTCCGCCGGTCTCGGCTAAAATCTACTCGTGTCACTCGGTTATTTTCGGAAACCACGTGATGGCCCGCTGATGACTACATTTCCGCATGATTTCAAAGTAAGAGCATGATGGTTTGTTTAATGCTCTGTTTTTGTATTATAATGAACAGCGGAACGTTAGATGCATTCTTCATCACCATCACCCTCATCATCATGTTATAGTGATACAGTTAGTTTGTGTTATTGGTTCAATACAGCATATCTCGAGCACCTTCGTTGATGTTGAAGTGCAGGCTATACGCCACTTCCGGGTCCCGGGGGAGCAGCTGGCAGCGAAGCAGCCCAGATAAAACTCTTTCTTCATTGTTTGTTGTGTATTCAGTCAAGCGGGTCAAAGTTACAAAGCACTTCACATCTTATTAATCGGCCTAATTTTACTTTACCAGTGCAGTAATAAAGTAATCTGTAGAAAAGCACCGTATTTAGGTCAGCCTTCATAGTAAGGCTCCATTACATGTTATAATATTCATCGTGTCCTTTCTACTGATATATTCCTGTCTATTGCTTTAATTTGTATTTAATGTTATTGTGTTTATACTTGTTTCCACACATTTCACAATTTGGGATGAATGAAGTATCTATCTATATATGATATCCATCTATCTATATCTGTCCGTCTATCTATCTGTCTACCTACCTACCTACGTACCTACCTACCAACTAGTTGTTTTGTTTGGAAAGGTTGTCATTGTATTGCTCTTTACCAGCACCTGCAGAGTACAGGACTTTACATTGTAAATATTATATCAATCCATTGGTTTCTAGCATATATCATTTGCAAGTGTTTAAAACAAATGTGGGATCCTGATTTCATAAAAAGAAAGACATTCATGATTGTCATATTTTATTATGTAGGATACAGGACTGGAATTATTCTTACTTTTTACTCCACTTCATTTATGCAACAACTTTATTTAATGTTATGATTAGATTGTTTTGCTTGTATCATCCTTTGCAAATACAGTCACAATGCTGGAAACAGGGCTGTTTCTCTGAGAAACGTAGATAATCACTTATGAGAATATAATGCATTGGTGTATATTAAACTAGCCAACAGTATACAAAGCACTACAAAAGTTTTGTCAATATTAACCATAAACATTTACATTAGTGAAATGACACATCAATCAATGTTTATTTTTATTTTATTTTTCACAGCCTTCATAGTAAGGCTACATTAAATGTTATAATATTCATCGTGTCCTTTCCACTGATATATTCCTGTCTATTGCTTTCATTTGTATTTAATGTTATTGTGTTTATACTTGTTTCCACACATTTCACAATTTGGGATGAATGAAGTATCTATATAACCCCTTGCCCTTATTCCTCCGAGCTTAGCACTTTCTACTTTTGTTGTTATTTTGTTTTACTTGCTCGTAAGCGCTTTGAGCACCAGGAAAAGCACTTTATAAATGTAATGTATTATTATTATTATATATGATATCCATCTATCCATATATCTATCTATCTATCTATCTGTACCTGCAGAGTACAGGACTTAAATATTGTACATATTATATCAATCCTATAATATTTGTTTCTAACATTTAAAGTGCTTAAAACAAATGTGGGATATTCATTTGATAAAAGTAATTGACAAAGAAATTAACGATTGTCATATTTTATTATGTAGGATACAGAACTGGACTGTAGTCAAGCAAACGTACTTAATAACACATTCCACATACTTGTTCATTGCGTCAGTGTTTCAATGTTATATTTTATAACCATATAAATTATTAAAACAATTAAAATACATGCCCTACCGTTGATTGTGCACACTTTTGCCTGAAATTAATCTCCCACTGCCAGGCCCACGCACAGTCAATATAAGTAATTATATTAATGCATAGGAATGTAGTGATACTTCTTTATTCTTCTTTTGAATACAATTATAACGGTACATAACAGCGGAAGAAAAGTATACATATTTTTAAAAACGGTTTTGTTTTTTGTGACAGAGATTACAGATCCCCATTGACTGGGAGGCCAGGTCATCTGCGTGAGGAACACTGGGAATAGTTGTTCCTGTCACCCGGAGTCCTCTGAGTGATCAACAGATGGAACACCTTAATGCTAATATTGACCCAATGTTACCATCAGATTCATTTGGAAAGGACATCTACTTGAACACATTACAGTTGGTTCTCTTTACGACTGGAAATTAAGAGCAATGGATCCATGGACTACCAGTAGCAGACAAAGTATTCAGATACTTGACTGAAGTAAAAGTCTTGCCTTTATAGTCTTACTTAAGTAAAGGTATGTAAGTACTAGCCAAATGGACTTACATTTGAAGTACTCATTATGCTTTAAAAGGTTCTCTGTATGTGTTAAAACTTTTGATTATATAGTTGCATTAATGTGTATGTGAAAAATAAAATAATAGATCAGATAGACAGACAGATATAGATAGATGGATATCATATATAGATAGATACTTCATTCATCCCAAATTGTGAAATGTGTGGAAACAAGTATAAACACAATAACATTAAATACAAATGAAAGCAATAGACAGGAATATATCAGTAGAAAGGACACGATGAATATTATAACATGTAATGGAGCCTTACTATGAAGGCTGACCTAAACACGGTGCTTTTCTACAGATTACTTTATTACTGCACTGGTAAAGTAAAATTAGGCCGATTAATAAGATGTGAAGTGCTTTGTAACTTTGACCCGCTTGACTGAATACACAACAAACAATGAAGAAAGAGTTTTATCTGGGCTGCTTCGCTGCCAGCTGCTCCCCCGGGACCCGGAAGTGGCGTATAGCCTGCACTTCAACATCAACGAAGGTGCTCGAGATATGCTATATTGAACCAATAACACAAACTAACTGTATCACTATAACATGATGATGAGGGTGATGGTGATGAAGAATGCATCTAACGTTCCGCTGTTCATTATAATACAAAAACAGAGCATTAAACAAACCATCATGCTCTTACTTTGAAATCATGCGGAAATGTAGTCATCAGCGGGCCATCACGTGGTTTCCGAAAATAACCGAGTGACACGAGTAGATTTTAGCCGAGACCGGCGGAAAATATGTCTCAAAATTCCGTGTGTGTAAAAAGACGATCCGCGAACAGAGATTTGAGATCCGTGAACAGAGTTGAGATCCGCGAGCGCATTTTGGGTCCACAAATACAAAATGGATTCACAAATGCCTGATCGAAAGTTGTAAATGTTAAAGAGATATTCACTGATCTTTTTTTTATTTGTGAACATATTTAGCGTATTTGCAGATCCGTTTTACACTTGCAAATGTATTTGTGAGTTTGCAAATCTTTTAAATGCATTTGTGGATGTTATTTTACATTTACAATTCACATATTTACACACAAATTATTTTTATGTTCACACAAATAATTATGAGACATATCTATGCCCATATAAGTCCCTCACTACATCAAGTGCAGCAAACAGACAGCTAGTACATGTGGGATGTGTTGTCCTGTTTTACAATATACATGTATCTGTTATTTTCCAGAGGTGGGAGAAGTACTCAGATCTTGTACTTGAGTAAAAGTACCAGAGTGTAGGAATACTCTGTTACAGTAAAAGTCCTGTATTCTAAATGTTACTCAAGCAAACGTATTATCAAAATATAGTTAAAATAGTGACAGTAAAAGTAGTCATTGTGCAGATTGGTCCATTTCAGAATAATATATATGATATGTTTTATAATGATTGATCATGAAAGTGTTCTCAAAGCTGGTGAAGGTGCAGCTGGTTTGAATGGCTTTGTAGACTGCAGGGTAGCTGGTGGAGGTGCAGCTAGTCTGAAGTACTTTGTAGACTGCAGGGTAGCTGGTGGATTTACTCCAGGTGGAACTAAAGTCTGATTTAACACTTGATTATATTTCACATCATTCATCCACATCTGTAAAGTAACTAAAGGTATTAAATACATGTGGTGGAGTAAAAGTACAAAGTGGCAGAAAATGGAAATACTCAAGTAAAGTACAAGTACCTCAAAATTGTATTTAAATTTTAGTGAATGTACTTCCCACCTTTTCTTTTCATGCTGGGTGTGAGCTTTATTACTAAACTGCTGGGCCATCAGTGTCTTGGTTGTTGTGAAATCATCAAACTAAATAAATGAATAATGTCCTGAATGTGAAAGGATAACTGAAACTGAAGTGTTATTACAATAAAGCACCACTTTGATAATTCAAATTCTTGGAATTCTTGATTGTGTCGACTGTATCGATTAAAGGTCAAATGCATATCGATGAGAGAGAAAGCTTTAAAACGTCACTTTTGTGTATGTAGTTAGTTTGGCGTCGCTGTTGTTTTTCACATCAGAACCCAAACTGCTACCACGACGAAAACAAGCGGTGGTGGAGAGTGTGGAACAAGTAGCAGGATGTTGTGGTGTACTTCTTTATAAAGTAAACACTGGGTTAACTGCCCCCCCCCCCCCCCATCACAAATTCTCAGAATGTATGTTTATCGACCAGGTTAAGCCAATCATTCACAGTAAAGAGATAACACCCAGACGGGCAACGGCTGTAATTAGGATGCCATTAACTATGATTGTCGAGAACAAAAGGAATGGAAACTTACCAACCATCTCGAGAAAAGGACGTGAGTAACCGTATCCCGGGAGCCAGTGGCGACTTCATTTTTCAATGAAAACTTGAGCAAAACTTTAAAAAGCGTCAGATTTCAGGCATGTCCTCGGAGTCCTAATATCGCAGTTGAAGGCACTGTGGGTAGCCAAGTTACCGGCTGGTTATTAACGGTTTGTAACGGTTGAAACCGTAGAAGAGTTCGCTAGCTTCTAACGTAAAACAATAACTTGTTTTATGCAAGCTAATGTTTAAGACAATACGAAGCCGTGTGTTAGCTGAAGCAATAACAAAGTAACCGTGTAGCGTTACGGTCCGTGATACAGTCCGTAAACATCCAGCATTCCTCCATACTGTCCCGCCGGCTGAGAGTTTATATTATGCCCCAGATCCGGAGAGCCAGCCTTCATCTGTGCAGCCGTACGAGTTCAGACAAGGAGGCGGCGAAGGTTGTGAGTAAGATTTAAAAAAGATTAATATTTTTAGCCTAAGTGTGTTATTCCATAAGGTTTTCCAGACGGTGGCTCCTGGCTTCCATGTGACTCCATTCCGCTCTGACGTCACGACAAACAGGAAGCAGCGAGTGGAAGGAACAGCTGATACCCCCCTTGTAAAAAATACAACATAGTAATAATAATAATAATGAAAATAAATGTGCTAAAGACGACATTTAATATTGTCCTTTCTTTTTTCTGTGCTTCAGTTAAAGTAACACAATATACATTTAAAAACACTTGTTATACACAATATAATAATACAAATAAAGCAATTCAAAAAGCACAATTTTAGAATACTTTAGCCATTTAGAACAACATCTAATTACCTGAAGTAGTCCAGAATTTCGTTTTTTATTAAAATGTTTAAACAGCTGACATGACCCAAAGTAGATTCTTCAAAAATCCCACACAACAAACAGAAAATCTACCAGTTTAGACATGTACTGACTGACCTTCCTGATAACATACTTATCACAGCTTTGTAGCGAGAAAGCTTACATGCTTATATCTTCATTAGCAATAAATAAACTAAAAGTACATTCATGTGAAGTTGTATAAAACGTTACACATCTTTACCTCTACACTGAGAATGTACATCTGTCTTTGGTGCAATTACAATCTGATGCTTATATCAACAACAGCAACATTCCCACAAACAATTGTAATTGCTACCTCTACAATTCATAGATGAATTAGCATAACATCTGCATAAAAAAAACACAACTATTATTTTTGTTAAAGCAGGAACTCCAGAGAGCGAGTCTGCATTTATGAATCTACAGCATCTCTTGTCTTAAGTAATGCAGGTCTATAGTAAAAAAAAAAAAAGTCTGGGATCAATCATCACTTTAAATCCATCAATGTCTTTAAAATATGTTGCGCAATCCATCTCTCATTGTTGAGATATTTGGTGTCGTTGACATAACTTGTTGAAAAGTTTTGGGACTCCTGGAGCTGGATTCATCTCATGAATCTCTGGAAAAGAATATCAAGGCAATCTACCTGATATTTATTAAGATGCATCAGTCTGGTGGCTAAAAATAGTCTGGGCACTGAACGCACGAAAAACCAAAACATTTCATCAATCTTCCAGTCTGAATCTCAGTTGAGTTTTCTTGCGTTGGATTTCCCGAAATGTTCCTTCCGATAGACAGCATGGTCTCTTTTCAGTTTAAGTTCACCTTGACTGCAAATCCAAACTCAACATTGTTGAATGTAACGCCTTGGCATATGCTGTGGAAGAGACAACAATTACTGAAAATGAACTGACTGCAACGTTTTGTGTAGCACACCAGTTATTAAACCTCCTTGTCAACATAAACACACACGCACAAAACATTTAGCAACCCGCGAAAATACACACACACACGCAGTACGTAGCTACAGGTTGGGTCCCGAATTCCTGGCCCCAAATTTGCGGGTCTAGCTATGTACTGATGTGTGTATTTCTGCGGGTTGAGTGAGGTCCAATGGCATCCCGTGGAGGAATTCTTGAATGTTTTAACCGTGCATCACAAAACGCACAGCAGAACCAACCCTGAGCGCCGGCCGCTTTATTTACTTACGTCCTCTTCATCCCCTATGGGTAATAAGGCTGAGAAGAGAACCTCCATCGTATTTAGTCCTTAGCAATATGCTGCGCCTCTCCCCATGTAGGGATGGGTACCGAGCCCCGGTGTTAAATTATTAAAGACAGTGGTAACGTTAAGCCCCGACGTTATCGGACTTGTTATCGGTACTGGAGACATTTAAAAAATATATGTCATATGTATTATTGCTACATACACATTATATCGCAGTTTTAGTTTCACCAACTCCGTTTCTAATATGCAATAAGACTACAACATGCGTCTATGATGTATTTTCGAGCTTTCCAATCCAGACGAGATCTCTCTCTCCCGTCTGGGTGGCGAGGGGGCGGGCCGCTTGTAAAGGTCTCCTGTGTTACAGACTGTCATCCTGGTTAGTGGTTACTCTGGGTTTGTCTTCAGGACAGTGTTGGATTTGTTTTGTTAATTGGATTGGAGGGGACTTGATTGGATTCAATATTAGAGTAATCTTCTCGTTTGTGTGTTTGTTTAATATATTTGGCCTTTGTTTCTGTGATTGAATGATTTAACTCAAATAAAAAAGGTTGATGAATTATCATCTAGATTTGGATGAATCTTTATTTATGTTAAAGGTCACTTTGAGTGATTTTAACTAATTATAATGTAGAAAAACTAACATATTTAAATTCGGGACGGTCCATATTAATTCGGGACGGCTTAGATTGTATTTCGGGACGGTTCCGGGAGGATGGGTGAAAAAAGGTAGTGGAGAGCCCTGGTTGTGAAGGGAGTAACCTTTGGGATTGTTGTAGAAGACGCAGTTGTTATCACAGGTTGTCGGGGTGGGAGTCCCAGAAGAACGATGCGCAGCAGCAGAGAGGAGGGAGGCTCCAGCTCTCCTGAGACACTCGCTCCTTCATCCGAGCTCTCAGAGCCTCGATGAACCTGCAGAAGTTAACTGTTTATCAGATTCACGAAGCCACTTGTGAACCTCAACGGTGTGAAACGGAAGTGATAGAGTCAGACTTCCTCTAGAGCCACCTAAGACTTTAAACAACTACTTTTCACATATGCAGTAAAACCTGTCGACCTATAAGCATGCTCAGATCAGTGAAGATTGGTAAATAACTGTCTTACCTTGCAGATACTTTCCCTTGCTCTTCCCTTTTCCTCCTCTGCAGCTCCTCAGCTCTCGCGTCCTCTTCCTCCTCCAGATTCAGTCTCTCCAGGACCAGCAGCTCTCTCTCCTGCAGCTTCTGTCGGGCTTCAGCGAGCTGCCGGACTCTCTCCAACTTTCTCTCCTCCTCCACACGAACCTGTTCTTTCTCTGCTTTAATACTTCAGGAAGACAGGGACATTGATGAGTCTAATGCTATAGAATCACATGTTGAGATTAGAGCATTCAGACACATTTGGGCTAAATAAGGGAATACTGCCGTGTTATTAATGTCATGTACAGTGGGGCAAAAAAGTATTTAGTCAGCCACCAATTGTGCAAGTTCTCCCACTTAAAAAGATGAGAGGCCTGTAATTTTCATCCTAGGTACACTTCAACCATGAGAGACAGGATGGGGGGAAAGAATCCAGGAAATCACATTGTAGGATTTTTAATGAATTAATTGGTAAATTCCTCGGTAAAATAAGTATTTGGTCACCTACAAACAAACAAGATTTCTGGCTCTCACAGACCTGTAACTTCTTCTTTAAGAGCCTCCTCTGTCCTCCACTTGTTAACTGTATTAATGGCACCTGTTTGAACTCGTTATCAGTATAAAAGACACCTGTCCACAACCTCAAACAGTCACACTCCAAACTCCACTATGGCCAAGACCAAAGAGCTGTCAAAGGACACCAGAAACAAAATGGTAGACCTGCACCAGACTGGGAAGACTGCATCTGCAATAGGTAAGCAGCTTGGTGTGAAGAAATCAACTGTGGGAGCAATTATTAGAAAATGGAAGACATACAAGACCACTGATAATCTCCCTCGATCTGGGGCTCCACGCAAGATCTCACAATAAAAGGCTTTCACTTTTTAACTTCTCAAATGTTTGCAACATAATAAATCGATGTTTAACTATTCAAGCAGCAGAGTAATAATCAATATTGAGACTAAAAGATGTATAGGCTATTCTAGAAAAAAATCACATTAATCAATAATGAAAATAATTGTTATTTGCGGCCCTAACAATCAATTATTTAAACTCGAAGCTGATGTTTAAAAAAAAAAAAAAAACATTTCAGGCTTTCGTTCAAAGCTACAGATTGTTTGGTACTCGGAAGACAGATTGTGGGCGAAGAATCACTTTAACACACAAATACAGGAAGTGATTGCTGGAGAAATGATGTGCAGTCTCGTCACCTGGCGTCCTCTTCAGGTGTTTCCTGTTCTGTTTATTCTCCTTCACTTGCTCTCTCTCAATGTTTCATGTTACTGACGGCGGTGCATCACGAACTGAGACTGACGCTGCAGAGGGAGAGAGACGTGCTATCTGAACAATGTGGTCTGACAGGACAGAGTTTAAACTCCTTAAGTCGAAGCTCATTGCGTTGTCTACCTGTTTCTTCAGTTCTTCCTGGTCAGGTAGAGGCCAGAGGGCCTGAGAGACTCTGAGGTCTGACTTTGAACCAGGATCAGGCTGTGATAGGTCCGAATCCCACATCCTAGGTCTGCTCACCTGAGACATAAACACAGAACAGAGACAGATAACAACATATGTATTGTACACCTTCTAGTTAACCACTTAGCTTTTGTTGTCAATACAAATGTAACAAGATAAGTCTGTTTCTTATGGCCAGTCAGGCAAACAATTACATTAAATCATTGGAAGTCGACGATCGGGCTCGATATATGGTTAAATATAGCAGTAGGCGATCGATGTCCATAGATGAGAGTAACATCACTTTACAGCCCCGCCCACTTTTGGGGGAACCAACGCTGTCATTTGAATGGCGATCGAGCCTGAAGCCACAGAGCTTCTTCTTCTGTCCTTTCTTCTTAGAGGAAGTCCAGAAACACTGAACTCCGGATTTGTTTTAATGTTGAGGTGCAATAAACGACACAGCAGCTTGTTGGCATGATAAAACTATTATTTTCCGTCTCGCTCATGAGAGTAACAGCCGGCGAAAATTACGGCCTTGCCTACTGATTTTAATTGAACCATATATCGAGCCCGATCGTCGATTTCCAATGATATAATGTAATATTTGCCTGACTGGCCATCGTAATTGGGCTCTCTGAAGATCAGAAAATCCACGGTTTTCTTAAGTTTCTGATTGGATTGACAAAAATTTCAGAATTTGTATTGACCGCCATTCAAATGACAGCGTTGTTTTCCCCCAACAGTGGGCGGAAGTGACGTAGGTGTTACTCTCATCTATTAAATGCTGTGTTTGGTTTAAACAGAGGCCTTCACTAACTCTTAGCCTGTCATATTTCGCATCTGGTATAACATCATAAACATGGTGATACGATTTAAGGCTCATTGATGTATAAGCTTTTTCCATTTTTAAATATCAGACCTATATCTACAGTTACATGTTGGCATATTCCTGTTGTCAAGCAGCAACTGTGTGTCTTTTTTATACAAATTAAGTGTGTATTAACAGTTTATAAAAAAGAATATGGAACTGCTGCACCGTGGATATTTATTAACCTTTTGCTGAACGAGGGGACATTCATGTTGACTGTTGAAGAGAAGTTCATCCCCCTCTTCCTCCTCTTCTTCTCCTCCTCCCTGAACATCCTGCCCTTGCTGCTCTGCTCCCAGCATATCAGATTTCTGTTTGGTGGAAAATGTGCTTAATATCACTCTGGATGTGGAGAATAGCAATACACAACATCGGGAACATTGTGTGAACAAAAGAGGAACAAGTGTGAGACACACACACTCACATGTCTGGTTGAAGAGATGTTCCATGCGGTGCCGGGATGGTCTGACGTCATTTCCCCATGCGGGATCATCCGACAGGAAGCCAGTCTGAGTCTCACCTGCCTCATGCCTCCTCTAGGCTGGAAAATCATGGAAATAAATCATCCTATAAATTAATCACTGTCACATTATTGTATTAGTCACACAAGGACACCAAGCAATTCTGACTGCCACAAACAACACACATTGCACAACACACTGAAGGAAATAGGGCTGACATTATAAAGTGAGGATAAAAGTCTGTTTGGGACCCTCGGCAGACTTTGATCCTCCACATTTAACATACCTGACAAAAACAGGATTTCTTAGTACAATGCCAATATTGATATGGAAAGCCGCAAATATCTGATAGATATAAATCCGACAATATTATTTTATATATATATTATATTATTATATCAAACAATTAATGACACTATTAAAAATGTGTGATAATGACCAATACATTGAATCAGTGTCCAGGATCTAATCTTTAAGTGATGCATCCGAAAGCACCTGTAACCAAGATGGTTGAAAATGCTGTGCAATTAATCAGCAGTGCTCTGTGGTGGACAAACTATAGAATGGAGACACCATTTCTGAATTACATCGAATATATACAATATCTTTCTAACCTGCCATTTTTTGCAGTACTGCCGTAAAGAAGATCAATCATAATGCCGTTTTGATGCCATTTCACAAGCAAAAAAACAATTGTATTGACTTTAATGCAGGGGTGTCAAACTCAAGGCCCAGGGGCCAAATCCAGCCCGCGACTTCATTTTATGCGGTCCCACAAGAGCTTGCAAAGAATATAATATGTTTATTATACGGTTACATGCCACTTTATAAAAGTAAGTTGCCCATAAACTACATGTCCCACAATGCATCTCAAATTAGCCTTTTTTCAAAATCTTACTTTAAAAAAAAAAAAACACCAAAGGATAGCTGCTCTTTTCTTTTTAAATCATTTTGTGACATTCTCACTAAAGAGACTTGCAATTATTTGCCCTAGACTTCTGCTTTCAGACGTAGTTAATTATGAAGTTATTACCCTATCCGATAATAATCCGACCTCTGCAGCTCATCCAGAATGCAGCGGCTCGCCTGGTCTTCAACCTTCCTAAATTCTCCCACACCACGCCGCTCCTCCGCTCCCTCCACTGGCTTTCGGTAACTGCTAGAATCCACTTCAAGACAATGGTACTTGCGTACCATTCTGCGAATGGATCTGGCCCTTCCTACATCCAGGACATGGTTAAACTGTACACCCCAGCGCGTGCACTTCGCTCTGCATCAGCCAAACGACTCGCTGCACCCTCGCTGCGAGGGGGACCCAAGTTCCCATCAGCAGAAACACGTGGGTTTGCTATCCTGGCTCCAAAATGGTGGAATGAGCTCCCCATTGACATCAGGACGGCAGAAAGCTTCACACCTTCCGGCGCAGTCTGAAAACTCATCTCTTTCGACTCCACTTCGAGCGATAGAACTATTAACAAAGCACTTATATACTAATAAAGGACTGGCTTACCTAAAGCCAGTTAGTAGCACTTGAAATGTTTTAGCTCTATGAAGCCTGATGTACTTTATGATTCTGTTTTCTTCAAGTTTGTATTTTGTTGGTCGAACGCACTTATTGTACGTCGCTTTGGATAAAAGCGTCAGTTAAATGCAATGTAATGTAATGTAATCCAATGCAGAGGCAATAATGTAATATAATACATTATTTTGTAAAGATTATAATTTATATATGTATTTTTATATTTCTTAAAGTTACAACCGGCCCTTCGAGTGCAACCATAATGCTGATGTGGCCTGTGATGAAATTGAGTTTGACACAACGAATATATTTCATCTGACTTTAATTGTAATATTTTGAAAACGACCAGCTCTTGCTGTTATCAAAGTGGTTTTATAAAGAAATGACTGTATGAACATAAAAACAAGAGATATGTGTAATGGTTTCTTAGCAGAAAAACACAGTACAGCATGTCATGTATCAACTGTGTTCATTCTGGGGTAAATAGGAGGCGTAAAGAGGCTAAGACTGGAGAAAATAAGGAGTCCAGGAAGATGAATGCTTCCTTTATGTTTCTCCTTCTTTCATACCACTTTAATCATCTGACAGCCCCTCAAGGTAATCGTGTGACCCTTTGGAGGGCTCACCCATGTATTCAATTGTAACTTAAACAGAATGCATTCGTATCACCATCCTAATATTAGTTGAAATGTTTATGTAAGGACTTTTAATTGCATGAAGGATCTGAGCAGTAAACAAAGTCAGCCAAAACTGAACTTTATTGCAGGGCTGTTGTAATATTTTGCATATATAAAATAAAGTGTCTTTAGTGTCTGCTGCCAGGCAGTGGCTCAGTCAGTAGGGGCTTGGACTGGGAGCTGTAGGGTCGCCGGTTCAAGTCCCCGACCAGATCTAAATATGGAGTGTGGACTGCTACTCGGAGAGGTCCCAGTTCACCTCCTGCCCTGCCGTGGTGCCCTTGAGCAAGGCACCGGACACCCCCCACCCCCCGGGCGCTGTACAATAGCTGCCCACTGGTCCTGGTGCTAGGATGGGTTAAAAGCGGAGTACACATTTCACTGTGTGCTGTGTGACCATTGAAGAGGGTTCACCACTCCGACTCTATTATCTCATGTGTTTGCTTAAGAATGTACAGGTGTATCCAGCCGACAGCAGTGTGTCAATGGCACATCCAAGTGTAATGACTCATGTACACAATGTTGACCTTCTCCATTGTTATTTTATTCTTCCCATATACAAGAAACATAGCACAACAATGTGACACATTTTTCATTAAGATAAGTCTATGGGCATAGATATGTCTTATAATTATTTGTGTGAACATAAAAATAATTTGTGTGTAAATATGTGATTTGTAAATGTAAAACAACATCCACAAATGCATTTAAAAGATTTGCAAACTCACAAATACATTTGCAAGTGTAAAACGGATCTGCAAATACGCTAAATATGTTCACAAATAAAAAAAAGATCAGTGAATATCTCTTTAACATTTACAACTTTCGATCAGGCATTTGTGAATCCATTTTGTATTTGTGGACCAAAAATGCGCTTGCGGATCTCAACTCTCTGTTCACGGATCTCAAATCTCTGTTCGATCGTTCGCGGATCGTCTTTTTACACACACAGGAATTTTGAGACATATTTTCCGCCGGTCTCGGCTAAAATCTACTCGTGTCACTCGGTTATTTTCGGAAACCACGTGATGGCCCGCTGATGACTACATTTCCGCATGATTTCAAAGTAAGAGCATGATGGTTTGTTTAATGCTCTGTTTTTGTATTATAATGAACAGCGGAACGTTAGATGCATTCTTCATCACCATCACCCTCATCATCATGTTATAGTGATACAGTTAGTTTGTGTTATTGGTTCAATACAGCATATCTCGAGCACCTTCGTTGATGTTGAAGTGCAGGCTATACGCCACTTCCGGGTCCCGGGGGAGCAGCTGGCAGCGAAGCAGCCCAGATAAAACTCTTTCTTCATTGTTTGTTGTGTATTCAGTCAAGCGGGTCAAAGTTACAAAGCACTTCACATCTTATTAATCGGCCTAATTTTACTTTACCAGTGCAGTAATAAAGTAATCTGTAGAAAAGCACCGTATTTAGGTCAGCCTTCATAGTAAGGCTCCATTACATGTTATAATATTCATCGTGTCCTTTCTACTGATATATTCCTGTCTATTGCTTTCATTTGTATTTAATGTTATTGTGTTTATACTTGTTTCCACACATTTCACAATTTGGGATGAATGAAGTATCTATCTATATATGATATCCATCTATCTATATCTGTCCGTCTATCTATCTCTGCTACCTACCTACGTACCTACCTACCAACTAGTTGTTTTGTTTGGAAAGGTTTGTCATTGTATTGCTCTTTACCAGCACCTGCAGAGTACAGGACTTTACATTGTAAATATTATCAATCCATTGGTTTCTAGCATATATCATTTGCAAGTGTTTAAAACAAATGTGGGATCCTGATTTCATAAAAAGAAAGACATTCATGATTGTCATATTTTATTATGTAGGATACAGGACTGGAATTATTCTTACTTTTTACTCCACTTCATTTATGCAACAACTTTATTTAATGTTATGATTAGATTGTTTTGCTTGTATCATCCTTTGCAAATACATAGTCACAATGCTGGAAACAGGGCTGTTTCTCTGAGACGTAGATAACCACTTATGAGAATATAATGCATTGGTGTATATTAAACTAGCCAACAGTATACAAAGCACTACAAAAGTTTTGTCAATATTAACCATAAACATTTACATTAGTGAAATGACACATCAATCAATGTTTATTTTTATTTTATTTTTCACATACACAGCCTTCATAGTAAGGCTACATTAAATGTTATAATATTCATCGTGTCCTTTCCACTGATATATTCCTGTCTATTGCTTTCATTTGTATTTAATGTTATTGTGTTTATACTTGTTTCCACACATTTCACAATTTGGGATGAATGAAGTATCTATATAACCCCTTGCCCTTATTCCTCCGAGCTTAGCACTTTCTACTTTTGTTGTTATTTTGTTTTACTTGCTCGTAAGCGCTTTGAGCACCAGGAAAAGCGCTTTATAAATGTAATGTATTATTATTATTATATATGATATCCATCTATCCATATATCTATCTCTATCTATCTATCTGTACCTGCAGAGTACAGGACTTAAATATTGTACATATTATATCAATCCTATAATATTTGTTTCTAACATTTAAAGTGCTTAAAACAAATGTGGGATATTCATTTGATAAAAGTAATTGACAAAGAAATTAACGATTGTCATATTTTATTATGTAGGATACAGAACTGGACTGTAGTCAAGCAAACGTACTTAATAACACATTCCACATACTTGTTCTTTGCGTCAGTGTTTCAATGTTATATTTTATAACCATATAAATTATTAAAACAATTAAAATACATGCCCTACCGTTGATTGTGCACACTTTTGCCTGAAATTAATCTCCCACTGCCAGGCCCACGCACAGTCAATATAAGTAATTATATTAATGCATAGGAATGTAGTGATACTTCTTTATTCTTCTTTTGAATACAATTATAACGGTACATAACAGCGGAAGAAAAGTATACATATTTTTAAAAACGGTTTTGTTTTTTGTGACAGAGATTACAGATCCCCATTGACTGGGAGGCCAGTGGTCATCTGCGTGAGGAACACTGGGAATAGTTGTTCCTGTCACCCGGAGTCCTCTGAGTGATCAACAGATGGAACACCTTAATGCTAATATTGACCCAATGTTACCATCAGATTCATTTGGAAAGGACATCTACTTGAACACATTACAGTTGGTTCTCTTTACGACTGGAAATTAAGAGCAATGGATCCATGGACTACCAGTAGCAGACAAAGTATTCAGATACTTGACTGAAGTAAAAGTCTTGCCTTTATAGTCTTACTTAAGTAAAGGTATGTAAGTACTAGCCAAATGGACTTACATTTGAAGTACTCATTATGCTTTAAAAGGTTCTCTGTATGTGTTAAAACTTTTGATTATATAGTTGCATTAATGTGTAATAAAAATAAAATAGATCAGATAGACAGACAGATATAGATAGATGGATATCATATATAGATAGATACTTCATTCATCCCAAATTGTGAAATGTGTGGAAACAAGTATAAACACAATAACATTAAATACAAATGAAAGCAATAGACAGGAATATATCAGTAGAAAGGACACGATGAATATTATAACATGTAATGGAGCCTTACTATGAAGGCTGACCTAAATACGGTGCTTTTCTACAGATTACTTTATTACTGCACTGGTAAAGTAAAATTAGGCCGATTAATAAGATGTGAAGTGCTTTGTAACTTTGACCCGCTTGACTGAATACACAACAAACAATGAAGAAAGAGTTTTATCTGGGCTGCTTCGCTGCCAGCTGCTCCCCCGGGGACCCGGAAGTGGCGTATAGCCTGCACTTCAACATCAACGAAGGTGCTCGAGATATGCTATTGAACCAATAACACAAACTAACTGTATCACTATAACATGATGATGAGGGTGATGGTGATGAAGAATGCATCTAACGTTCCGCTGTTCATTATAAACAAAACAGAGCATTAAACAAACCATCATGCTCTTACTTTGAAATCATGCGGAAATGTAGTCATCAGCGGGCCATCACGTGGTTTCCGAAAATAACCGAGTGACACGAGTAGATTTTAGCCGAGACCGGCGGAAAATATGTCTCAAAATTCCGTGTGTGTAAAAAGACGATCCGCGAACAGAGATTTGAGATCCGTGAACAGAGTTGAGATCCGCGAGCGCATTTTGGTCCACAAATACAAAATGGATTCACAAATGCCTGATCGAAAGTTGTAAATGTTAAAGAGATATTCACTGATCTTTTTTTTATTTGTGAACATATTTAGCGTATTTGCAGATCCGTTTTACACTTGCAAATGTATTTGTGAGTTTGCAAATCTTTTAAATGCATTTGTGGATGTTTTTTACATTTACAATTCACATATTTACACACAAATTATTTTTATGTTCACACAAATAATTATGAGACATATCTATGCCCATATAAGTCCCTCACTACATCAAGTGCAGCAAACAGACAGCTAGTACATGTGGGATGTGTTGTCCTGTTTTACAATATACATGTATCTGTTATTTTCCAGAGGTGGGAGAAGTACTCAGATCTTGTACTTGAGTAAAAGTACCAGAGTGTAGGAATACTCTGTTACAGTAAAAGTCCTGTATTCTAAATGTTACTCAAGCAAACGTATTATCAAAATATAGTTAAAATAGTGACAGTAAAAGTAGTCATTGTGCAGATTGGTCCATTTCAGAATAATATATATGATATGTTTTATAATGATTGATCATGAAAGTGTTCTCAAAGCTGGTGAAGGTGCAGCTGGTTTGAATGGCTTTGTAGACTGCAGGTAGCTGTGGTGGAGGTGCAGCTAGTCTGAAGTACTTTGTAGACTGCAGGGTAGCTGGTGGATTTACTCCAGGTGGAACTAAAGTCTGATTTAACACTTGATTATATTTCACATCATTCATCCACATCTGTAAAGTAACTAAAGGTATTAAATACATGTGGTGGAGTAAAAGTACAAAGTGGCAGAAAATGGAAATACTCAAGTAAAGTACAAGTACCTCAAAATTGTATTTAAATTTTAGTGAATGTACTTCCCACCTTTTCTTTTCATGCTGGGTGTGAGCTTTATTACTAAACTGCTGGGCCATCAGTGTCTTGGTTGTTGTGAAATCATCAAACTAAATAAATGAATAATGTCCTGAATGTGAAAGGATAACTGAAACTGAAGTGTTATTACAATAAAGCACCACTTTGATAATTCAAATTCTTGGAATTCTTGATTGTGTCGACTGTATCGATTAAAGGTCAAATGCATATCGATGAGAGAGAAAGCTTTAAAACGTCACTTTTGTGTATGTAGTTAGTTTGGCGTCGCTGTTGTTTTTCACATCAGAACCCAAACTGCTACCACGACGAAAACAAGCGGTGGTGGAGAGTGTGGAACAAGTAGCAGGATGTTGTGGTGTACTTCTTTATAAAGTAAACACTGGGTTAACCGCCCCCCCCCCCCCATCACAAATTCTCAGAATGTATGTTTATCGACCAGGTTAAGCCAATCATTCACAGTAAAGAGATAACACCCAGACGGGCAACGGCTGTAATTAGGATGCCATTAACTATGATTGTCGAGAACAAAAGGAATGGAAACTTACCAACCATCTCGAGAAAAGGACGTGAGTAACCGTATCCCGGGAGCCAGTGGCGACTTCATTTTTCAATGAAAACTTGAGCAAAACTTAAAACTAAGCGTCAGATTTCAGGCATGTCCTCGGAGTCCTAATATCGCAGTTGAAGGCACTGTGGGTAGCCAAGTTACCGGCTGGTTATTAACGGTTTGTAACGGTTGAAACCGTAGAAGAGTTCGCTAGCTTCTAACGTAAAACAATAACTTGTTTTATGCAAGCTAATGTTTAAGACAATACGAAGCCGTGTGTTAGCTGAAGCAATAACAAAGTAACCGTGTAGCGTTACGGTCCGTGATACAGTCCGTAAACATCCAGCATTCCTCCATACTGTCCCGCCGGCTGAGAGTTTATATTATGCCCAGATCCGGAGAGCCAGCCTTCATCTGTGCAGCCGTACGAGTTCAGACAAGGAGGCGGCGAAGGTTGTGAGTAAGATTTAAAAAAGATTAATATTTTTAGCCTAAGTGTGTTATTCCATAAGGTTTTCCAGACGGTGGCTCCTGGCTTCCATGTGACTCCATTCCGCTCTGACGTCACGACAAACAGGAAGCAGCGAGTGGAAGGAACAGCTGATACCCCCCTTGTAAAAAATACAACATAGTAATAATAATAATAATGAAAATAAATGTGCTAAAGACGACATTTAATATTGTCCTTTCTTTTTTCTGTGCTTCAGTTAAAGTAACACAATATACATTTAAAAACACTTGTTATACACAATATAATAATACAAATAAAGCAATTCAAAAAGCACAATTTTAGAATACTTTAGCCATTTAGAACAACATCTAATTACCTGAAGTAGTCCAGAATTTCGTTTTTTATTAAAATGTTTAAACAGCTGACATGACCCAAAGTAGATTCTTCAAAAATCCCACACAACAAACAGAAAATCTACCAGTTTAGACATGTACTGACTGACCTTCCTGATAACATACTTATCACAGCTTTGTAGCGAGAAGCTTACATGCTTATATCTTCATTAGCAATAAATAAACTAAAAGTACATTCATGTGAAGTTGTATAAAACGTTACACATCTTTACCTCTACACTGAGAATGTACATCTGTCTTTGGTGCAATTACAATCTGATGCTTATATCAACAACAGCAACATTCCCACAAACAATTGTAATTGCTACCTCTACAATTCATAGATGAATTAGCATAACATCTGCATAAAAAAAACACAACTATTATTTTTGTTAAAGCAGGAACTCCAGAGAGCGAGTCTGCATTTATGAATCTACAGCATCTCTTGTCTTAAGTAATGCAGGTCTATAGTAAAAAAAAAAAAGTCTGGGATCAATCATCACTTTAAATCCATCAATGTCTTTAAAATATGTTGCGCAAATCCATCTCTCATTGTTGAGATATTTGGTGTCGTTGACATAACTTGTTGAAAAGTTTGGGACTCCTGGAGCTGGATTCATCTCATGAATCTCTGGAAAAGAATATCAAGGCAATCTACCTGATATTTATTAAGATGCATCAGTCTGGTGGCTAAAAATAGTCTGGGCACTGAACGCACGAAAAACCAAAACATTTCATCAATCTTCCAGTCTGAATCTCAGTTGAGTTTTCTTGCGTTGGATTTCCCGAAATGTTCCTTCCGATAGACAGCATGGTCTCTTTTCAGTTTAAGTTCACCTTGACTGCAAATCCAAACTCAACATTGTTGAATGTAACGCCTTGGCATATGCTGTGGAAGAGACAACAAGTACTGAAAATGAAACTGACTGCACGTTTTGTGTAGCACACAGTTATTAAACCTCCTTGTCAACATAAACACACAAGCACAACACATTTAGAAACCCGTGAAATACACACACATGTAGCTTCAGCTGTGCCCGCGAATTCCTGGGCCGCAAATTCGCGGGTCTAGCTATGTACTGAGTGTGTGTATTTCGCGGGTTGAGTGATGTCCAATGGCATCCCGTGGAGGAATTCTGAAATGTTTTACCGTTACATCACAAAAACGCACAGCAGAACCAGACCCTGGAGCGCCGGCCTCTTTATTTACTTACTCCTCTTCATCCCCTATGGGTAATAAGGCTGAGATGAGAACCCTCCATCGTATTTAGTCCTTAGCAATATGCTGCCTCTCCCCATGTAGGGATGGGTACCGAGCCCCGGTATTAAACGGGCCCCGCGCCGGAATTATTAAAGACAGTGGTAACGTTAAGCTCCGACGTTATCTGACTTTTTATCGGTACTGGAGACATTTAAAAAATATAAGTCATATGTATTATTGCTACATACACATTATATCGCAGTTTTAGTTTCACCAACTCCGTTTCTAATATGCAATAAGACTACAACATGCGTCTATGATGTATTTTCGAGCTTTCCAATCCAGATGAGATCTCTCTCTCCCGTCTGGGTGCGAGGGGGCGGGGCCGTTTGTAAAGGTCTCCTGACTGACAGGCTGTCATCCTGGTTAGTGGGTACTCTGGGTTCTGTCTTCAGGACAGTGTTGGATTTTTTTGTTAATTGGATGGGACTTGATTAGATGTAATTTTCTCATTTGTTTGTTTAAATATATGTGGCCTTTGTTTATGTGATTGACTGATTTACTCAAGTAAAAAGGTTGATGAATTATCATCTAATGATTTGTATGATGTTTTATTTATGTTAAAGGTCACTTTGAATGATTTTAACTAATGATAATGTAGAAAAACTAACATTTTAAATTCGGGACGGTCCACATTAATTTCGGGAAGGCTTATATTGTATTTCGGGGCGGTTCCGGGAGGATGGGGAAAAAAGTTAGTCGAGAGCCCTGGTGTGAAGGGAGTACCTTTGGGATTGTTGTAGAAGACGCAGTTGTTAGCACAGGTGTCGGGGTGGGAGTCCCAGAAAGACGATGCGCAGCAGCAGAGAGGAGGAGGCTCCAGCTTCTCCTGAGACACTCGCTCCTTCATCCGAGCTCTCAGAGCCTCGATGAACCTGCAGAGTTAACTGTTTATCAGATTCACGAAGCCACTTGTGAACCTCAACGGTGTGAAACGGAAGTGATAAGAGTCAGACTTCCTCTAGAGCCACCAAAGACTTTAAACAACTACTTTTCACATATGCAGTAAAACCTGTCGACCTATAAGCATGCTCAGATCAGTGAAGATTGGTAAATAACTGTCTTACCTTGCAGATACTTTCCCTTGCTCTTCCCTTTTCCTCCTCTGCAGCTCCTCAGCTCTCGCGTCCTCTTCCTCCTCCAGATTCAGTCTCTCCAGGACCAGCAGCTCTCTCTCCTGCAGCTTCTGTCGGGCTTCAGCGAGCTGCCGGACTCTCTCCAACTTTCTCTCCTCCTCCACACGAACCTGTTCTTTCTCTGCTTTAATACTTCAGGGAAGACAGGGACATTGATGAGTCTAATGCTATAGAATCACATGTTGAGATTAGAGCATTCAGACACATTTGGGCTAAATAAGGGAATACTGCCGTGTTATTAATGTCATGTACAGTGGGGCAAAAAAGTATTTAGTCAGCCACCAATTGTGCAAGTTCTCCCACTTAAAAAGATGAGAGGCCTGTAATTTTCATCCTAGGTACACTTCAACCATGAGAGACAGGATGGGGGGAAAGAATCCAGGAAATCACATTGTAGGATTTTTAATGAATTAATTGGTAAATTCCTCGGTAAAATAAGTATTTGGTCACCTACAAACAAACAAGATTTCTGGCTCTCACAGACCTGTAACTTCTTCTTTAAGAGCCTCCTCTGTCCTCCACTTGTTAACTGTATTAATGGCACCTGTTTGAACTCGTTATCAGTATAAAAGACACCTGTCCACAACCTCAAACAGTCACACTCCAAACTCCACTATGGCCAAGACCAAAGAGCTGTCAAAGGACACCAGAAACAAAATGGTAGACCTGCACCAGACTGGGAAGACTGCATCTGCAATAGGTAAGCAGCTTGGTGTGAAGAAATCAACTGTGGGAGCAATTATTAGAAAATGGAAGACATACAAGACCACTGATAATCTCCCTCGATCTGGGGCTCCACGCAAGATCTCACAATAAAAGGCTTTCACTTTTTAACTTCTCAAATTGTTGCACATAATAAATCGATGTTTAACTATTCAAGCAGCAGAGTAATAATCAATATTGAGACTAAAAGATGTATAGGCTATTCTAGAAAAAAATCACATTAATCAATAATGAAATAATTGTTATTTGCGGCCCTAACAATCAATTATTTAAACTCGAAGCTGATGTTTAAAAAAAAAAAAAAAACATTTCAGGCTTTCGTTCAAAGCTACAGATTGTTTGGTACTCGGAAGACAGATTGTGGGCGAAGAATCACTTTAACCACACAAATAACAGGAAGTGATTGCTGGAGAAATGAGTGCAGTCTCGTCACCTGGCGGTCCTCTTCAGGTGTTTCCTGTTCTGTTTATTCTCCTTCACTTGCTCTCTCTCAATGTTCATGTACTGACGGCGGTGCATCACGAACTGAGACTGACGCTGCAGAGGGGAGAGAGGACGTGCTATCTGAACAATGTGGTCTGACAGGACAGAGTTTAAACTCCTTAAGTCGAAGCTCATTGCGTTGTCTACCTGTTTCTTCAGTTCTTCCTGGTCAGGTAGAGGCCAGAGGGCCTGAGAGACTCTGAGGTCTGACTTTGAACCAGGATCAGGCTGTGATAGGTCCGAATCCCACATCCTAGGTCTGCTCACCTGAGACATAAACACAGAACAGAGACAGATAACAACATATGTATTGTACACCTTCTAGTTAACCACTTAGCTTTTGTTGTCAATACAAATGTAACAAGATAAGTCTGTTTCTTATGGCCAGTCAGGCAAACAATTACATTAAATCATTGGAAGTCGACGATCGGGCTCGATATATGGTTAAATATAGCAGTAGGCGATCGATGTCCATAGATGAGAGTAACATCACTTTACAGCCCCGCCCACTTTTGGGGGAACCAACGCTGTCATTTGAATGGCGATCGAGCCTGAAGCCACAGAGCTCTTCTTTTACTGTCCTTTCTTCTTAGAGGAAGTCCAGAAACACTGAACTCCGGATTTGTTTTAATGTTTGAGGTGCAATAAACGACACAGCAGCTTGTTGGCATGATAAAACTATTATTTTCCGTCTCGCTCATGAGAGTAACAGCCGGCGAAAATTACGGCCTTGCCTACTGATTTTAATTGAACCATATATCGAGCCCGATCGTCGATTTCCAATGATATAATGTAATATTTGCCTGACTGGCCATCGTAATTGGGCTCTCTGAAGATCAGAAAATCCACGGTTTTCTTAAGTTTCTGATTGGATTGACAAAAATTTCAGAATTTGTATTGACCGCCATTCAAATGACAGCGTTGTTTTCCCCCAACAGTGGGCGGAAGTGACGTAGGTGTTACTCTCATCTATTAAATGCTGTGTTTGGTTTAAACAGAGGCCTTCACTAACTCTTAGCCTGTCATATTTCGCATCTGGTATAACATCATAAACATGGTGATACGATTTAAGGCTCATTGATGTATAAGCTTTTTCCATTTTTAAATATCAGACCTATATCTACAGTTACATGTTGGCATATTTCCTGTTGTCAAGCAGCAACTGTGTGTCTTTTTTATACAAATTAAGTGTGTATTAAACAGTTTATAAAAAGAATATGGAACTGCTGCACCGTGGATATTTATTAACCTTTTGCTGAACGAGGGGACATTCATGTTGACTGTTGAAGAGAAGTTCATCCCCCTCTTCCTCCTCTTCTTCTCCTCCTCCCTGAACATCCTGCCCTTGCTGCTCTGCTCCCAGCATATCAGATTTCTGTTTGGTGGAAAATGTGCTTAATATCACTCTGGATGTGGAGAATAGCAATACACAACATCGGGAACATTGTGTGAACAAAAGAGGAACAAGTGTGAGACACACACACTCACATGTCTGGTTGAAGAGATGTTCCATGCGGTGCCGGGATGGTCTGACGTCATTTCCCCATGCGGGATCATCCGACAGGAAGCCAGTCTGAGTCTCACCTGCCTCATGCCTCCTCTAGGCTGGAAAATCATGGAAATAAATCATCCTATAAATTAATCACTGTCACATTATTGTATTAGTCACACAAGGACACCAAGCAATTCTGACTGCCACAAACAACACACATTGCACAACACACTGAAGGAAATAGGGCTGACATTATAAAGTGAGGATAAAGTCTGTTTGGGACCCTCGGCAGACTTTGATCCTCCACATTTAACATACCTGACAAAAACAGGATTTCTTAGTACAATGCCAATATTGATATGGAAAGCCGCAAATATCTGATAGATATAAATCCGACAATATTATTTTATATATATATTATATTATTATATCAAACAATTAATGACACTATTAAAAATGTGTGATAATGACCAATACATTGAATCAGTGTCCAGGATCTAATCTTTAAGTGATGCATCCGAAAGCACCTGTAACCAAGATGGTTGAAAATGCTGTGCAATTAATCAGCAGTGCTCTGTGGTGGACAAACTATAGAATGGAGACACCATTTCTGAATTACATCGAATATATACAATATCTTTCTAACCTGCCATTTTTTGCAGTACTGCCGTAAAGAAGATCAATCATAATGCCGTTTTGATGCCATTTCACAAGCAAAAAAACAATTGTATTGACTTTAATGCAGGGGTGTCAAACTCAAGGCCCAGGGGCCAAATCCAGCCCGCGACTTCATTTTATGCGGTCCCACAAGAGCTTGCAAAGAATATAATATGTTTATTATACGGTTACATGCCACTTTATAAAAGTAAGTTGCCCATAAACTACATGTCCCACAATGCATCTCAAATTAGCCTTTTTTCAAAATCTTACTTTAAAAAAAAAAAACACCAAAGGATAGCTGCTCTTTCTTTTTAAATCATTTTGTGACATTCTCACAAAAGAGACTTGCAATTATTTGCCCTAGACTTCTGCTTTCAGACGTAGTTAATTATGAAGTTATTACCCTATCCGATAATAATCCGACCTCTGCAGCTCATCCAGAATGCAGCGGCTCGCCTGGTCTTCAACCTTCCTAAATTCTCCCACACCACGCCGCTCCTCCGCTCCCTCCACTGGCTTTCGGTAACTGCTAGAATCCACTTCAAGACAATGGTACTTGCGTACCATTCTGCGAATGGATCTGGCCCTTCCTACATCCAGGACATGGTTAAACTGTACACCCCAGCGCGTGCACTTCGCTCTGCATCAGCCAAACGACTCGCTGCACCCTCGCTGCGAGGGGGACCCAAGTTCCCATCAGCAGAAACACGTGGGTTTGCTATCCTGGCTCCAAAATGGTGGAATGAGCTCCCCATTGACATCAGGACGGCAGAAAGCTTACACACCTTCCGGCGCAGTCTGAAAACTCATCTCTTTCGACTCCACTTCGAGCGATAGAACTATTAACAAAGCACTTATATACTAATAAAGGACTGGCTTACCTAAAGCCAGTTGAGTAGCACTTGAAATGTTTTAGCTCTATGAAGCCTGATGTACTTTATGATTCTGTTTTCTTCAAGTTTGTATTTTGTTGGTCGAACGCACTTATTGTACGTCGCTTTGGATAAAAGCGTCAGTTAAATGCAATGTAATGTAATGTAATCCAATGCAGAGGCAATAATGTAATATAATACATTATTTTGTAAAGATTATATATTTATATATGTATTTTTATATATTCTTAAAGTTACAACCGGCCCTTCGAGTGCAACCATAATGCTGATGTGGCCTGTGATGAAATTGAGTTTGACACCACTGCTTTAATGCGAAGGGGCATATATTGTGACATTGTTAAATACGGGAGAAATCATTTTAACAGTTAAAATCAGTGAAAGAAATACAAGTATTAAATGACCTTGCTAAACTTAAATGACTTATATGTAATAGCCTCTCACCTCCTGAGGGCTCCTGTCTGTCAGCCTGTGTTTTGCAGCGCCTCCCGCTGACATCAGCCTCTCCCCAGCAACATGCCGAGTCCAGACATGTTGCTGCTTCTGCGGGATTCTCCTCTCAGGTTTCACCTGGACATGGAACACATTTACAATGAGCAGGTCGATCAGGTAGGAAGAACAACAGTTTTTGAAAACAAGAAGGCTTTGCCAGGCTTCATGCATATCATACAGGGCAGACATTATTTAAAAAAGCAAATTAATGATATGCATTTTCACACTTTTCTGAGTCTTGTACATCTCTTCTTGCTGACTTGAGCTTTCTGCGCCACACGATGGCGTACTTCCTCTTGAAATCGTAGAAGGCTCTCCTCAGTCTCCCTCCTCTTCTCTGCCTGGATCTCTTCAGTGAGCAAAGCAAGAGCCTGAATCAAGACATGGGAAAACAGGTTGGAGCACCTTAGGTTAAATCAGGACTCTAAATTCATATGAATGTGAGAATGTATCAAGCGTTTTCTAAATTCATTTAATGAATAGTGCTTTGGGTTTGGTAAATTTGAAGGTCATTTAAAAATATTTCACAGTTCTGAGACCAATAAATAATTGATTAATGAATAGAGAATATAAATCAAGAAGAAAAGCCCACGACAACACATCAAATGCAGCTGGTAAAGGTGGACCTCATTTAGTGTAAACATATGTACTGCGAGTAGTTTAATCTATAAATCCCAATTTACTCCTTGACTTATTTTTATTAACCTGAATCTGCAAAATAACTAATATTGTCAATAAAATGTAGTGGATTCAAAAGTACAATGTGAGGTTCAAGATGCATGAAAGTACAGTACCTCAGTAAATGTACTTATATACTCTTCCCTTCTCAGTGTTGCTACTTTTACTCAGGTTACTTCACGTGTATTTCAACAACAATCAACAAACTTTTTTAACCAACTTGTCTGGTCATCATCACCACTAAAGGTCTCATTCGACAGCCTAGCAACAGTACAAGCTAGCCTAGCAACAGTACAAGCTAGCTTAGCAACAGTACAAGCTAGCTTAGCTCTTTAGCATTAAATGCCAAACTCACAGATGGGTGCTCCATAAAGTCGTGTTCGCTCTCCACCCATGCTCCCACCGCCACCACAGCATGGTTCCTCTCGGCCAGCACCTTGTTGGCTCCTCCGGGGGCTGGGGGCTCTTTGCTCGGCCGGACAGGAGCTCTGCACCTGCCGCTTGTCGACGGTTTAAACCTGCTCATATTGGAGACGTTAGCCTGATGCTAGCTCACTGAGAACTATCTTCTCTGTACACAGTTCACTGGGTTATTCATTGACGTTAAGTAATGGCGGGTTTCAATGTTATACTTTGCACACTAGTCGTTCACTTTCTTCAAAACAAAAGAAAGAAATAGCAATCATAGTTGCGTATGTAAAAGCTAAGTAAACGGCAACTGGTTTGTTTGTTTGTTTGTTTGTTTGTTTGAGTTTCGCTCACTTTTAGTATCCAACAGCTCATGGCGCATTACTGCCTCACGAGGACAGGAGGAGATGTTGTGTTAATACTACTAAACCTGTTTTTAATTAGTAACTTAGTAAGTCAAACTGTATCTATCTATTTATATTTATTTTTAAAGTTTGGATAATTATTAAATATATACTTTTACATCTCAAATGATAAGGGCACAGAAAGGTCTGAACACAAACTACTATTTTTACAAAAGCACAGGTAATGAAGAAAGCACTACATTTTTCGAACAAAAGAAGCCTATGAGTTATGAATGAGTTCAAATGTGTACATTAGAAAGTAATACAGGCATAGTTGTATTAAAAATTCTTGAAGCAACTGGAAAACTAATCTCAGATTCAATGTTCGCCAGCAAACTAATTTACTGTGGTCCCATTATTTCACTTTTATAATAGATAAAACCGTACATTTTTAAAGTAGTCTACACAGTAGGTGTGTAGCAGGCTGCTTTGTAAACTAAAACTGAAATAATAAATCTGTGAAATAAAAAAAACAATATTTTAAGAAAAACTGAAATAATGACACCTGTGTTACAACCCGGCTCCTGGGCTGCAACAAAAAGCAGGGAGGCGAGACGAGAGGTACGAATAATATAGTTTATTTGTTTAAACAAAACAAACTAAAACACCAGCATCAGGTCCCCGAAGCTGGCGCAGAGAGAGTGCCCAGAGGAGTCAGAGCGACGCAACCAGCTGGGCTCCTCCTTTATCCCGCTTCATCAGGTGTAGCTCATCAGGTAGGCGTCCGCCCACAGGTGCAGCTCATCATCAGCACCTGAACCTGCGAAAAATCCACAAACCACACACACACACAAACAGACGGCACCCCACGTGGTGTGGAGGGGTCATCACACTCCCCCCCATAAGAAAGGAGTTCTCCTAAGAACACCGTTAACCATCTAAATAGCTAGGAGCTCTTCTCCGATATTTTCCCGTGAACAGAAAATCACTCTGGTCAGTCCCTTGACCCAGCACCTGGAAGAACCCAGAATGTCCTTCCATAAACCACAAACTAGCCCTTGGCAAAAAACCAAAGACTTGCCCCCCCAGGTCGCTGCCGAATTGGCTTCCCTGTCTGACATGTTTTAACGTGCCGAGACACATCTCTCTTCAGACCAGGCCAAAAGACATACCGCAACATGTAACCACATGTTTTACGCAATTTGGAGATGATTAATGGTGTTTGTGTTAATGTAATAGGCAGGGCCGGCCCTAGACTTTTGGGGGCCCTAAGCGAGCTTTGGCGGCCCCCCTCACTCTAGCGCGTTCTCACTACACACGACACGGAACCAACTTTTGTCTTATGATGTTAGTATAAGCACACATATTGTATAAATAAGCATGTACACACCGTGGACCTAACCTCCTCTAGGGGGGTCCGGGGGCATGCTCCCCCGGGAAGATTTCTTTTTTTAAATATTGAAGTTAAAAGCATCAATCTGGTGCACTTTGAGAGCAAAATGAAGAGATCTATGGATACATCTCTCAACACCCATATGAAACAGAACTGTAAACAGATTTTTCTTTATGGATATTCTACAAATCACTTAAACTGTATTATTGTTTTGTCATATAGTATTTCATAACTGTTTTTCATTTATTCTCTCTGGCTGTCCATCTCATAATGTTCACATAGAAACTAGCTGTCAATAGGAATATCATTCAGAAGAATTATAATTTCTTGCAAAAATCTGTCACAAAAAGAGGTTGCACATTTAAATTCAGGTGTTGTTATGGCAACGTCAATGGCCAAACAGCCACATTTACTGCTGCAAATACGTTCAAACATGCTGTTAACACGTAAAGTAGTGGCAACTATGCCACCATTTCAGCTGACTTTTTCTCAGAAATACTGTCACATAACATCCATATATTTCAGTAGGTTGATGCTTGACTGATGTGCGATCTCTATTTTTCAAAGATATTGTGCATTTCTATTAGATTTTACTTGTAAATCATAAATAAAAGGTGCTATTTTTATGATAATACTCAAGATATATTATAAGTAAATATTGACAACTTATTGACATTAAGATCTGTCATTATTGACCAGAGGTGGGAAGTATGCTAACTAATGAGGCTGTTTTATTACAGCTTTAAATCACACAGCTGATCAACAACTGGATCAGCTGGGTTTTAACTAACTCTTAAAACTTCTTTGTTTACAGCAGGTTCATCCGTCACATGACTTCACACAAGGAGACATAGATTTCATGAATTTGGCTGTCCATCAGGGGCGGACTGGCCATGGGGACGTTCGGTACTGAAGTGGGCCGGTCGGATAAGTCACTAGCACCCCCCCCTGTTGACAATTTACTAGTGGTAATTACTTGCGATACCGAGGTGGGCTGGTCCAGAGTCCCGGACTGATTTGTAGTCCCAGTCCAGCCCCGGCTGTCCATTAATGTAAAGGGTAAAAGAGATTCATGGAGGGATGCAATGCATTGAATAAGAAGAGATTACATCATTAAGAAATTATTTATTTATATTTTTGTACAATTCTCTTACATCATGTATATTCTCTGTAGATTGTCACATGGCTATTTGACAGATGTACGTGAAGAAACTGGAAAAAACCTCACATTTCTGAATAAAACTGCTGGTTATTCAATCACAAGAGATCTGAAGCAGCATTACAAACACTAAACTTAATTGTAAAACTGTTATTCCCTTTAGGTTAATCAGAAATTGACATTTTCAGTTACCATAAATGTTATTGTCCATCTATACAGTACGGAGAATGTCGCGTGACGAAGAATCAATCAAAGATGCTACCTGCAGTAAAACAACATACCCAAATATACAATAAGTCAAAAGACCCCAACATATCAGTTATTCAAGTTAAACGGATGAATATAGTGCTATACAAATGATGTTTGACTATAAACTAGATGAGGATAAAAGGAGAATTGACAGCTTTGATTTGTTGGTTTTGTTGGTTTCATGCCATTTCAGCAAGACAAACAAAATGATTACATTTGTTAAAAGTCAAGAATTCTCCAAAAAAACATTCTGATGACATCCATAGAGGCGAAGTCCCTCCCTTGGCGCGGGAGCTCCATGGGACCTTATTTTGGAAAAATTATGTATTGAAGTCAATGGAGAGAGAAAGATTATCTTTCGATCCCGTTTGAATTGTGCCACGAATTACACACATGATGTTTGTCAATTAAAAATATAATTGTCAAGTCAAAAAAATAAAAATGTGTCGTAAAACTGTGAAGTAACACTTTTTTGTGTGAAACCACTCAATGAACTACATCTCCCGCCTCGCACCACACACCAAGAGGCCGTCACATCTCACTTCTTTCTCTCAGAATGAGGCGGAAAGTATTAAAAGAGGTGAAAATCACTCCAAGTCTGGGCACGTTGAGAGCTGTGCACACACACAAGGGGAGTTTGTCGGTTCCATAAGAGCCAGCATGCGGGACCGGGACTCTGGGATTTGTAGTCTTTCTAGTTGCGTATTTTTCATAGTCTTATATTTCAACAGTTTTATGACAAACTGTGACTTTTTTGACATGGACATTTTTTTTTAAGATTGACAAACATCATATGTGTAATTCGTGGCACAATTCAAACGGGATCGAAACATAATCTGTCTGTCCCCATTGACTTCAATACATACTTTTTCCGAAATAAGGTCCCATGGGGCGGAAGTAGATGGGCGGGACTTCGCCTCTCTATTAAAGGAAAACAGAACATCTGTTAATTGATTTAAAGATGTTGGTTAAAAAATGTAAACATTCCTCTTCCATGTGTCAACAATTATTCTCAGATTAAGATAAAAAAAAGAAAATGTCAGTGAGTTACATGAACACGACACACAGCCTATGAACAACTATTACCAAATATTAACTATAACTAAAAACAATGTTTTTTTTACACTGGGACTTCGGGAAAGCTGTAAATAAAACATGATCACATTTTCAGAACATTTAGAAATCTTACAGGCTAAAATTATGATCTGATGATCATCTGTTTCTTATCCTGATTATTTCAAAGAGATCTAGACGGAAAGTGAAGTCAGAATAAAGTCTGAACTAACACTCCTGAGCATCACAGAGGAATCTTAGTTTGACAGATTTTGATATCAGCAGTTTTAGCATCACCAGCTTTTCCAATACTGAAATATGGGAAGAGTTCCTCAGTGAAAGTGTCTTTGTGAGTGTAGATGTGAGTCATGTCTTCAGGGTCGTAGAAGGAGACCTCCCCCCTGTCATAGTCCAGCTGGACTCTGATCCTCTGGAGATTCTTCTTCACTCTGAGAGTCTTATTAATACCATTAGTGTATTTTCCACTGCCATGCCATAAACACCAGATTCCATATTTTGGTGAGACACATTTCTTTCCCTTCCTGTTAACTGACTCTTTAGTCAAACCTATAACCCAGGCAGGATGATCTCCCACCTCCACCTCCCAGCTGTGTCTCCCTGAGCTGAAGCCCTCAGAGCCCAGAACATGAGCACCGTTAGTGAATCTCTCTGGATTATTAGGAAGCTGCTGAGATGTGTCTCCATGTCTCACACTGGTCAGATCGTCAGACAGATAGAGACAGCGGTGTGCAATGTTTGGGTTTTTCTCAGCCATTTGATTTTAAAGTTATTTCTAAAGTGTTCTGTCCACTTCTCCCCTAATGCACTCCAAACGTGTGTGTCTCCCAGCAGAGACTTCACACCCTGTATTGGCGTCTCCGCTCTGTTCAACAATCTCTAAATCTTTGGTTTCCTCTCTCCTCCATCACAGGGTGATTGATCAACAGCAGGAAATGCTGCTATGTCATGTATTCTCCAGCAGATGGAGTCAGGATGTCTTTCAGAGGGAAATGTACTTTGGTATTCAGGTTGGGACAATGCAGTTGAACAGGTGTCTGTGTGAAGAGAAACACAAAAGGTTAAAAACATTTTAATGAAATCTTAATTTTTCATTGACATAAGAATAAAAGATAATCAAATGCAACAAACAAGAACATGGTTGTTGTATTTCAGTCAATGGAGGGTATAACATTTCAACTGACTAAAATGTATTTCCTTATATCCTGTCTGACATCTTTATGACTTGTTTATCCGTTGGAGGACGTACTCAAAATATAAAATAATGAATAAAGAATATGTTAAAGATCATTTTTACTGCTTTTTGCATTTATTTAATGAAAGAGGGGAGAAGGGGCGACTTGCAGCATACAGACTTTTTTTGTCAGGTTTCAAACTCCGGCCCCTGCAGGAATCAGACTTAGTCTATGGGACAGCACAATAAACAAACTGCTCCTTTATGCTTTATCAACTTAGTCAATTATTAAAAAGCTCATAAAATGCCACAGAGAAGGAGAGGATCGTGCCTTTGTCCTCCAGTGAGGACTCAACATTTCAACAGGCTGAGCGACACTAAACCAGTTTCACATGGTTTTATTTTTCACTAACATGAAACATGTTCTGCCAACACGTCTGTCTCACTGTGTTCATATTATCAAGTGTATCAAGGAGTAAAGATAAACACTCTCTAAATGTATAATCCTAATATCTACATACATTCTATCAACTCCAGTGTATTTTTTTTTTAACACTTTTTCACTCCCATTTATTCATATGATCATATCTTCACCCTTTCATTGGTATTAAGGATCATACATCATGCGTTTGTCACCTCCCGCTTGGACTACTGCTATGGTGTCCTGTTTGGGGTCCACAACAAAACCCTGGACGGTATGCTCAAGCCTGTGCTGCCAGGGTATTCACACATACAAAGCCCTGGCAGCACATCACTCCCACCCTCATCCACCTCCACTGGCTGCCGGTCAAGTCCTGCATATCCTACAAAGTCCTCCTCCTCACCTACAGGTCCCTCCATGCCCCCCAGTACTTATCGGACATCCTCCGCCCACATGCCCCACCCCGGAACCTCTGGCCTGCTTACCACCCCCCGCACCAACCTGCGAACCTTCCAGGGCAGAGCCTTCAGTGTGGCAGCCCCCCCCCCTCTGGAACGCTCTCCCTGCGGAGATCCTCAACATCCCCACACTTGACGCCTTCAAAAGTGCCCTCAAGTCCCATCTGTTTGCTAAGGCTTTTGGCCCCTAATCTATTTGTTGTTTTGTTTGTCTGACTGCCTTTTCTTTTTGTTATGTTTGTTTCTGCTCCTGTTCTTCTTTGTAAAGCGACCTTGGGTCTCATGAAAGGCGCTATATAAATCCAAGCTATTATTATTATTATTATTATTATTATTATTATTATTATTATTATACCACATGAGTTCATTTCAACACTTTTGGGATTTCCTTTTTAGAGACAAACCCCTGCAAAATAAATAATGATAGTTGTTTTTGAAACAACAACGCATGTTCAGTTAATGTCTTACATATATTTAGAATGTATAAATAGGAGAGTAAAAGGTTTTTAAAAAACAGGATTTTCAGGATATGAAATGTAGCCTCAAATTCTTTAAAGAAAATACAGATTTCTCATTATCTTAGTTTGTGTTTTCAGCCTCTAAAAATAAATATCATCTCTCCTGAAAATACTGTTAAACCACTTTATGTAGTATTATTGTAGCAGTAACTTGAGTGCACAAAAAACAAAGTTGCACAATGTTAGACACAGAGCCAGAGCACTGAGAGAGAGAGTAGTTCAGACATGCACAGAAGTTGTTAGACAGGAACACTTTCCATAAACCTTCAACGTGATGAGGACCTCCAATCAAATGCTCAGATCAAATACCTCTGAACCGCCGTGTGAACTTTGTCCTTGATCGACACAGTCAGTGTACAACCTGTCACTCACTCAACATATACATAATACATCTTCCAGCTCTGAGACTAAAGCTGCACAGCCTCTTGATCTGCTTTACAACAGCTTTCCACTGCAAGAATGATCATCACTGAATCCAGACGCTTCATTCAACTTCATAACTACAAAGTGTAAAGAGAGACAGACTGCAGGTATTCAACATGTACAGAAGCGCACTGATGATTTACTGATGGATCTCTGCAGAGGAAATACAAGAGCTGTTGAAGTCCATGAACATATGGGAGTGGATTCCTTTCACAACAGATTACTGGAGGAAGCAAGTTTGTCTCATTTAAAGTAATTAACATTACAGTACTTGATTAACCTCTTTCCTGCTGGAAATAATTTGTTTATTTCAACTAAAATCTGTTGATGTAGTTTTAAAAAAAAGATATTTGCAGGACTCACCAACTCACAGTCTCTCCACTTCTCTTCTTTATTCACTCCAACTGTGTGTTTCCCAGCAGAGATCTCACCTCCTCTGATGGCGTCTTCAACAATCTCTAAATCTTCTCTCGTTCCCTCCTTTAAACAGTCTTTGGTTTTCTCTCTCCTCTGTCACAGGATGATTGATCAACAGCAGGAATGCAGTTGTGTCATTTATTCACCAGCAGATGGAGTCAGGATGTCTTTCAGATGTATTTGGTATTCAGTTCAGGACGATGACTTTGTCCAGGTATCTGTGTGAAGAGAAGCACAAGGGGTTCAATATATTTATTTTTGTTAAGCTGATCTTTCTTGTTGTTTTAAATTATCAAAATTAAATTGCTCATAAAATCCAACCAACAAGGAAATGGTTGTTGTATTTTAGTTGAAGGAGGGTGGAACATATCAACAGGCTGATCAGTCAAACCAGTTTAACATCATTTTCTTTCAGCCACTGTCACATGAGTTTCCTCAAACTTTTATCCTGCCATCTTCATGTTCCTTTCAAATACAATCTACTGACATGGTTAAAAAATACATTATTAATAATAAGTTATTATTAAAGATCAGCCATTTATTATGATCTAAAAATATCCTTGAAAAAAAATAGATGTATAATCTTGTTTGCTTTAGTCCTGGGTGACATGATATCTGTAATTAACTAATATATTTAACATTAGGAACAAACATGGGGAAACTTTTCAACCTCACACCAACTCACCTCACCTGATGTGACCTTATCCAGTTATTGAAAGCGACAGAGGAAACTAGCAGTCAGTCTAACACTCTGCCCTCTGGTGGATGATTCATGAAGAGCAGCTTAAACAGACCAACAGGTCCATCCATCGTTAATCTCCTCTCACATTTTAACAGTGAACTATTTTGCATCAGCAGCAGAACATCAAAAGGAAACATTAAACCCTCCTGATGAAACCTGTCTCCACTGAACCTCCTCCTTGTGTTATGGTTCCAGCTTCACCTCAGGAGGACCCAGGTGAGACCGCTGACACCGGCTGCTCCGCTCTCCTGGGTCAAACCACTGGGTCAACATGAAGATCTTCACCCAGCAGCTCCACTCAGAGGTCACAACATCCCAGAGATCCGGACCTAAACCAGCTGCTACATCAACGCAGAGTCCCATCACTACAATCACCCTCCACCGTGTTACAAATGATGCAAACAACATGAATGATTTCACAACAAGAATGCTGCAGCTGTGTCAGAGCCAGTGGCGAGCGGTCAGGGCCCTCTAGGCGCTTTCTGAGGGCCTAAGATATTCTACAAAATAATATTCTAAAACATAAAAAAAAAAAAAATTTGTTTATATATTTCTTTTAAAATATGTTTTGTTATATTTTTTATTAGTTTTACCAAAATAACTTGATTTAATTGTATTTAAAATAACATTTCCAAAGAAATAAATCCTTCGAATCTGCCTATTCAGTTTCTGTTTGAATGTGAAGGAAAGAAGCTCCTTTAGCCGTCTCTGCGAGTTACGGCCGGTTACGGCCCGTACACACTACAGGCGTCAGATAAGCTTGAAGCTGGGCGTGTCCGAGGCTTGGCGCTTTCTCGCGCCCAAGGCGACCAACAACCAATCAGGAATCTCCGTTCGCGTTCGACGAGCTGCTCGGAAAAGTCGGTCCACTGATTGCAAAGGCAGACACCCGTTTGCGTTTGTCAATCGGACCCGCCGAGCGACTCGCCATCTGCCTACGGTACGTTTTGTGTATTTCTACTTATTTAATATGACTCTGTATATAAAGAGAGAGAATGCATGCAATGGATGAATGAAGTCTGTGATTTAGTTCAGATGAATGACATTAATTAAGATAGCTAGGTAAACGCAGTATTGCTCCCCCCCTGTGTGTGTGTGTGTGTGTGTGTGTGTGTGTGTGTGTGTGTGTGTGTGTGTGTGTGTGTGTGTGTGTGTGTGTGTGTGTGTGTGTGTGTGTGTGTGTGTGTGTGTGTGTGTGTGTGTGTGTGTGTGTGTGTGTGTGTGTGTGTGTGTGTGTGTGTGTGTGTGTGTGTGTGTGTGTGTGTGTGTGTGTGTGTGTGTGTGTCTGTGTGTGTGTGTCTGTGGTGTGTGTCTGCCTGTGGTGTAATTGTATGTTTGTGATGTGTGTCTGTGGTGTAATTGTGTGTCTGTGATGTGTGTGTCTGTGATGTGTGTCTGCCTGTGATGTGTGTGTCTGTGTCTGCCTGTGGTGTAATTGTGTGTCTGTGATGTGTGTGTCTGTGATGTGTGTCTGCCTGTGGTGTAATTGTATGTGTGTGTCTGTGATGTGTGTGTCTGTGGTGTGACTGTCTGCGTGGCGTATAACCTCTTTTTTTTTTAAATCATGTATATTACTTTTTTCTCAGGTACCTGGCAACCGGTGACTCGTACAGGACCATAGCATTCAGCTATCGGGTCGGGCATACAACAGTGGCTGTCATCGTCAAGGAGGTTGCGGGTGCCATCTGGACCGCCCTGGTCGAGGAGACCATGCCGGTACCACAGACGGAGGACTGGAGAGCCATCGCTGCTGGGTTCCAGGAGCGCTGGAACTTTCCAAATTGCGTTGGTGCCATTGATGGGAAGCACGTGGTGATCCAGGCTCCAGCAAATTCTGGGTCCCTGTATTTCAACTACAAGTCCACCCACTCCTTGGTACTGCTGGCTGTCGTGGATGCCCAGTACCTCTTCAGGGTAGTGGATGTCGGAGGCTTTGGAAGGAGCAGCGACGGTGGGAGCCTGCGGAATTCTGCTTTTGGGGAGAGCCTCCGAGATGGCAGTCTGCAGCTACCACCTGACACCCTCATCCCAGGAGCAGAGCGGCTCGGCCTTCTTCCCCATGTGTTTGTTGGGGATGAGGCTTTTCCGCTGTTGGACAACCTGCTGCGTCCGTTCCCTGGACGTCACCTCACACGCGAAAGGAGGCTGTTCAACTACCGACTCAGCCGGGCCAGGTTGGTGGTTGAATGTGCGTTTGGCATCCTCTCATCTCAGTGGAGAATGTTCCGGCGTGTCATCACCACCAGCCCGGAGGTAACAGAGTTGTGTGTGAAGGCCACCTGTGTGTTGCACAACGTCCTCCGCAGGAAGACAATAGGAAGGTCATCACGCACACCTGTCGTCCCAGAGTCGAGTGATGAAGCTCCAACCCTGCGCGATGCACCTATGATGGGCTCAAACAACGCCACACGCCGATCCATCCAACTGCGGGAGACCTTCTGCTCCTATTTCAATGAGGAGGGTGTAGTGTCATGGCAGCAGAACGTGGTGTCGGGTCACCATGGCTCCTCCAAACCAAAAGCTCTTTTAAGAGTGTAGTGGACATTTTTATTATATCCTTATATGCTTAAACCAAATGCTTCTTATTTCCTGAGATGTGCTCTATTCTTATATTCTATTCTCTTATGGGTTTATTCCCAGGGGCTTCAAGGCCACAGCTGCTTTTACTACTGGGAGACTCATACACAGTCACACAAGAACTTCCCTACTGTGAGAACCGTTATGCTATCTGCAGCTCAAGGCCAGAAGGTGTCTAATAACAATGTGACCGTGTGAACACAAGAGTTATAACATTCCCACTCTTTTCCTATATAACTTCTGCTTTTTCATTGTACTGCGCACACTCGGGCAGACTATCCTATACTCTGTTCGACTTGTGTCTAATATTATATCTGTATCGTGTATTTGAAGCTTCAAATAAATAAGTAAAAGACAGCTCTGCTCGATTCACCATTTATTTGTTTTGATCACTTTGACTTGTTGGGTCCTAGATTTCCATAACAAATGGCGTTGGCGGCAGGATCTCTGAAAGTTCGATTGGGGACACCTCTGGACGCTGGGGGTTGCTAGCTCCGGGATCCTCGGATCCTCCTCTACCTCGACAGAAACCGTACGAGACGAGAGGACCAGCGCGAGGGGTGGAACTGATTGACTTCACGAGATCCAACGAACTAAAAGGGGCTTTCAATACTGGGTGAGATGTACAGAGTCTAAATTGTTTAAAGTTAAACATAATTAAACTCGACATGACATTTATGAGAGGGACTGCTCGAAAGTAGGATCTTTGGGATATATATCCTATACTCTGTTCGACTTGTGTCTAATATTATATCTGTATCATGTATTTGAAGCTTCAAATAAATAAGTAAAAGACAGCTCTGCTCGATTCACCATTTATTTGTTTTGATCACTTTGACTTGTACTCTCCAGCCGTGTTGGGTCCTAGATTTCCATAACAAGAGCTACCCATTTTCTTTAAAGAGCAAATATTCCAAATGAGCCATTTTAAAATCAAACATTCCTAATAAACATGTTTCTTGAATTTATATTATTATATTATGATATGACTAACAACCTTTTTCTTTCAGCCCTGTTTTTACTGATAAACCACTCATAATTTCAACAGGTTTTCACATGACCAATTACAGAAGAAAGCACCTTATATATACCGACATACATGAAGCTTCTGGTATGTTGCAACTGACAAACCACATGAACAAGTGAAGACACAGTATAGCCATAACATACTTGAAATAATGTTTTATTTGGTGAATTTGAGTGAAGTGTGTATGATGAGTGAAGTGTGTGTGATGAGTGTAAAAAAATGTAATGTGGATCAGTATGTGTGAAAAAATTATACATTGTTCTCCTGGTCCACCTCAAAAATGAGCTGGTGTACCCCGAGGCGGACTCTTGTCCTCTGTGCCTTTGTCATCTGCCTCATGGTGGGCAAGAGGCTCTTGAATAATTGAAAGTCCTCGTCCTCCTCCACCACTGGTGGGGTTGGCTGGGCAATTGGTCACAGCAGACAGCAGACTTCTTTCATCTTTTCTTCCAGACGTTCTCTAATGAAATTAAATGAAATAATAAAGTTAATAAATAATAAAGTGAATTTCTTTAATTTACTAAATTATTCCTCCATTAATGAATGCTATTTTTATGCTACATTCCATGCTGGCTAAATATACTGTCTATGCTTGATAGCTGTGAATCAAATCAAGTTTTATTTATATAGCACATTTATAAACGATTTTTGGTGGAGCCAAAGTGCTGTACATATAATAAAATTAGCCTACAGTATAGACACTTTACAGCAAATACAACAACACAGATTGTTCAGAATATCAGTATGAGAAAAACGACACCCTCTGCATGTATTATGTTATATATATTATGCTTATACTTATATTATATATAATATTTTTGTATTATTATATTAATATATATATGTTATGCTACATTACTAGCTGGCTAAATATACTGTCTATGCTTGATAGCTGTGCATGTATTATATGTTATGTTATATATTATGCTTATACTTATTATAATATTTTTTTATTATTATATTAATATATATGATATTGTAGTGCCGAGAGATATGGGAGTCGGAGGCGATGCATTGAAGGTGGTCACCACAATATGTTATTATGCTACATTACTAGCTGTCCGTTCAATGCTAAAACGAAGTAAACTGGATATAAACTCTCCAAACAGTTGAAAACCTACCAGTTTCACCAACTGTCTCTGCCACCTCCCGCCATGCCTGGTTCCTCCGGTTTAGGTCCCGGTAGGTGAACAGAGTACAGTCATACAAGACTGGGACATTTGCCACGGCAATGATTCATTTTTCTTCCATTTTCTGACATAAGGAAAATAGTCGAGACCTGCATACACGCGGTTTGATTGGCTAGCGCTTGTAATGACGGGAATTAAAGAACGGGATTTGATTGGCTGACGCCAGCTTCGAGCAAGCATCGAGCCTCAGAAGTTGAACATTGTTGAACTTTTGACGCCGATAGACGCTCGCGAGGCTTGCAACGCCTTGCCATGCTACCCACAATGCAGTTCGGCGCATTTTGAAAATATCCTACGTCACCCCATTCAAATGAATGGGCGAAGCGTTGAAAGCCTTTTTTGACGCCTGTAGTGTGTACGGGCCGTTACTGTGAAGACAGGAGCTGATTGGTGGTCAGTGGCGGTTCTAGACCAATTTGACTCGGGGGGCACAATAAATGCAGGACGAAAAAGAGAACTAGACAGTATGAAGTAATTGCGCATAAGAAAACAATGCAATACAGTTATTGGTATTTGTTTCAGTACACTTATTTATTTCAGATATATCTTATAGTTATTACTGTTAGCTTCAGCTTAAGTTATAGTGCAATGTTTGCACTAACACATTTAAAAAAAACACACATTTTTTTCATTGTTAGGGGGGCCACAGGGGGGTCAGAGGTCAGTGTTAGGGGGGCACTGGGCCCCCCTTCCCCCCCCTAGAACCTAGGGCCCGCTAGGGTAACTGAACGAGAGAGTAATGTCAAAGGACAGTACAATTGACCAATCATATCTTCCCTCTAAATGGGTGGGTTTTATTATCGCGGACTTTATGACAAGTTCCGCCCGCTGTGAAGCTTTTCTTGTTTCCATAGCAACAACAACAACTTCCGGTCAACAGCGTAAACTCGCCTTCAAAATAAAAGCATGCCAAATTACACTTAAAGGTCCCACGTCATGGCCATTTCTACTGATCATATTTTCATTGTTGAGGTCTACTAGAATAGATTTAAATTGTACAATTTTCCAAAAATCACATTGGTTTCTCACACAGCATCTCTGTATAGTATGTGTATTCACCAGGTATTCACTCTCTGTCCTAAACGGCTTGTTGGAGCTCCTGCCCCCCCCCCACCTCCCTGTGAGCCCAGTGTGCTCTGATTGGTCGGGACGTTGCTGCTTCGAGCTGCTGCGAGGAGCGGACAGATTTCCGGGTCGGCGATACAGCGAGAACAAGCTAAACTCATCCTGAGCACACACAAACACTCACAGCCGAAGTAAAAACAATAAGTGTGGCTTGATATGGAGTAAGAAAAAGGTGTATAACTGTGAAGCCGACAATGGAGCGGCCCGACCAAGCAAGGAGGCAGAGGCAGAACGCCCAAAAATATAGCTGAGTTTTTCTCTAACTCTAGTTGACAGGAAGGAATGAGATAACAGAAAATGAAAAGATTGTTGCAAAAAGTATTTTTCTTGATTCTGTTTTATTAACTTGTTCAACCAGGTTTCATGATAGTAGAGCAGCTCAAAACCACAGTTGGACTGTGAAGATCTGAACGACTCATGTCTAAGATACAATGCAATCTGAAGAATGTGTTTGAGATGATTTGACCACTTTGTGCCTGATGAAGCGACAACGAGAGCCACAGCAGAGATTCATCTCTACAGTATGTCTGTCAAACAGGATGGCGTTTTAGTGAAGGATATACATTAAAAGAAAAATAGCAATTGATCAACCTGTGCATGAAACAATATTATCCATGAGTGAAATAAATGACATGTTCAAAATGATCCAGCAGTTAAACACATCTTGACTTTGTCTTCATCTTGTGGTGTTTACGGGAAGTGAAACGTGACCATGCAATCACATATTATGGTGTGGTTCACGTGTTGCACATTTGTACATGTTCTTAAAAGTGCACTCAGTAGGTTACACAGCTAATACATGTGATAGTGAAAGTAGTACATCCTTAGTGAAAACTCTCCTCCAGAGCAAATCATTGAGACCGTCACGTGTCGGTGTGTATAAACCCTCAGTGATGCCCCCTTCAATGAGGCTGGTTTATTACAGCTTTAAATCACACAGCTGATCAACAACTGGATCAGCAGGTTTTAACTAACTCAAGACAAAGTATCAAAGTGATACAGTATACATGTGTGTTTTGCAGGAAAGTATGTAAAGCATTCCTCTTTTTTGTTTTGAATCTACTTTGGAGATGTTATCAGTGGCGACTGGTCATTAGGGGCAGGTGGGGCACAGCCCCACCTAGTGTCATCAGAAAGTATTAAAATAATGATTACAACAAAATGCAAAAAAAAAAATAAAAAAATATATAAAATATATTTTAAGATCATGTTTAATCATCTGATTCGTCTGTACATTGCTGTTTTAGTATGTGTTCTTCTAATTAGTGTCGACAGTGTGTGCCTATTGAGCTGTTTAGAGTCATGTGGGACAAAACCTGATCCTGCCCCTCCCTCTGACTGTCTAAGTCAGGGGTGGGGAACCTTTTTCCTCTCAAGGGCCATTTCAATTTTTTCAACATCCTCCGAGGGCCGTACGAATTATTGACCTCTGCTTAAAAATCACAGCACATTCATTTGGCCTTCTTTCATGCTGTGCAAAGAAAAAGCAACCTCTTAATCCAGAATATCTCACCATGACTCGCGCATGCATGCACGTGCACGGAGTGGCATGACCACCAAAACAGAAAGATATGGAAACAAGATGTGTGCAAATGTATTTAGTTTCCTATTCATGTGGACATGATTTAAGTGGGGGGGGGGGGGGGGGGCTAACCTCCTCTAGGGCGGTCCAGGCGGGCTTGCTCCCCCGGGAAGATTTTTTTTTAAATATTGAAGTTGAAAGCATCACTCTGGTGCACTTTGAGAGCAAAATGAAGAGACCTATGGAAAACATCTCTCAACACCATATGACACAGAACTGTAAGCAGATTTACTTTTTCTTTATGGATATTTTACAAATCACTCTCCTTTCAAACTGTATTCTTGTTTATTAATAACAACTTTTTTTTACTGTCATATAGTATTTTATACCTGTTTACTTTATTCTCTTGTTTTTTGATACTATAATGATCATATAAAGATGTGCCTTTACCTCACTGGTTGGAGAAAAAGCTTCTTATATTCGTTAGCATAGCTAGCTAACCAGATGCTAATAACAACACAGTTATTGACTGTAAAATCAGAATGACAGATGAACAGATCGCGACTGGGCTTACAACTAAAGACACAGCCACGCAAAAACTGCGGCATGTGTAGCCTACGGATTTATGGGTACTGCAATTTTTTTTGCAAGTCCCGGAGTAGCGTTCTTGTGCTCTCCGTCAACACTGCACCCCTGTCAGACGAGACATATACCACGTGATGACACGTTAGGCTCGTGTTGTGTTCAAGGACCATGACCCGTTGCCAGGAAAAACAGGCACTCGCTTGTTTAATTATTTGCGGTCTAGATTTCTTTAATTTTCTTCTTTTTTGCGTGTGTTTATAAATTACCTCGAGGGCCAAACCAAATGGTCTCGCGGGCCGTATACGGCCCGGGGCCGGAGGTTCCCCACCCTGGTCTAAGTGAACGGTGACTGCAAAACTACACTGCGCATGCTCAGAGTATTTTCCTATTTATGTGTGTGGCAAAAAACTGACCATAGGGGCAAAGTGCTGCCATCCCCACCATACGTCATCTCACATAATTCAGAGCTGATTGGCTGTAAGTACGTGTGCCGCGAAAAGTGTGGTGTGTGAAGAGGAGGAGAGAGAGCTGCAGTGAGGCGTCCTAAAACCAGGAAGTAAGCTGCGCATGGCTTCCCTCCACAAAAAAGCAACGAGATTTCTCCATAGGATTTTAGAAAATAACTCAAAATAAGATCTGTGGGAAACGTAGCTGTTAGATAAATGTACATTTGTTCAGCCGGATAATATCCACATGTCTACCCTACTTTTATCATTTTCGAATCAAAAATCTATTGATTAGATTAGATTTATGATAGACTTTTGAAACTACAAGAAGATAAGGAGGACTTTTACAAAAAAGTAAGAGATTTTTGTCCAGAAGGATAGGCAAATGGACTTAATCTTCAAGTCAAGGTAAGACTGCAATTTTATTGAAAATGGAATCTTACTAAGAGAGAACAATTCAATATTTAAATGATAAAATTACATTTTTTTGGGTATCCTTCTGTTGAACTGTAAAAACAAAAACAAAAAAAGCTCTTGAAAATAATATTATATTTTGATTTAATATATTTGTAAACCTGAAGAGTCGGTGCCAGTGCCTTACCAGCCATGAACCTCTCTTATATAGCTTATATATAGACATCTGAGTTTTTTTGCCCCACCACTTTTGTACATATAGAAACGCCACTGGATGTTATAATGCTGCAGTGGAGTTGGAGAAAGGTAAATGTGACTCCTGACTGTTTCTAAGTGAGAATCAAAACAGCTCCAGTATGCCATGCTTTACCCCTCACATGTTTTCTGCTGACTCTCCTTCATCAGGGTGGGAGCTTCTTTGTTTACAGAACGTTCATCCGTCACATGACTTCACACAAGGAGACATAGATTTAAAGAGTTTGGCTGTCCATTAATGTAAAGGCTAAAAGAGATTCATGGAGGGATTGAATAAGAGATTAGATCCTTAGGATGATGTTCAGATTTTTTAATTGTAAAGGTTTGTTGATGTACCTGAAGAAACAGGAATCAAGCTTAGACATATTTCTGAATAAAACTAAACTTAATTGTACAGCTATAATTCTCTTTAGGTTAATAATAAAATGGACATTTTCAATTGCCACAAATGTTATTGTTCATATATACAGTACGGAAATACTCAACTTCAAAAACAACATACCCATATCTAAAAATAATTAATCAGAGTCCTAAAATATCTTACATTGTTATATTCTTATACTGCTATAAAAATGGTGTTTGACTTGAAACAAGATGTTAAAAAAAGGAGAATTGACAGCTTTGATTTGTTAGTTTTTATTAGAATAAAAAAAACACAAACATTTTCAGGACATTGATTAAAAAGAAAAACAGAACATCTATTTATTTATTTAAAGATTGTGGATTAAAATGTTGAGCATTCATCAATCATGCCTCAATGTATTTAAAAATGATTTTCAGATTCAAAAAAATGTCAGTGAGTTAAATGAAAATTAAACACCCAATAAAAAGTATAACAAAATATAAACAATAACAATAAACAATCAATTTGTTTTTTACACTGAGGCTTTGAATATAATGCTTAAAGCTGTAATTAGAACATGATCACATTAGAACATTTAGAAATCTTACAGGCTAAAATTATGATCTGATGATCATCTGTTTCTTATCCTGATTATTTCAAAGAGATCTAGACGGAAAGTGAAGTCAGAATAAAGTCTGAACTAACACTCCTGAGCATCACAGAGGAATCTCAGTTTGACAGATTTTGATATCAGCATTTTAGCATCACCAGCTTTTCCAATACTGAAATATGGGAAGAGTTTCTCAGTGAAAGTGTCTCTGTGAGTGCAGATGTGAGTCATGTCTTCAGGGTCGTAGAAGGAGACCTCCCCCCTGTCATAGTCCAGCTGGACTCTGATCCTCCGGAGATTCTTCTCCATCTGACAGTCTCACTAACACCATCAGCGTATTTTCCACTGCCATGCCATAAACACCAGATTCCATAGTTGGTGAGACACATTCTTTCCCTTCCTGTTACTGACTCTTTAGTCAAACCTATAACCCAGACAGGATGATCTCCCACCTCCACCTCCCAGCTGTGTCTCCCTGAGCTGAAGCCCTCAGAGCCCAGAACATCAGGACCGTTAGTGATCTCTCTGGATTATTAGGAAGCTGCTGAGATGTGTCTCCATTTCTCACACTGGTCAGATCATCAGACAGATAGAGACATGTGTTGCAGTGTTTGGGTCCAGAATGACGGGACTGAAGTGGACCTGGTCCTTCATCTTCTCCCAGACTCTGAAGGACAGGTTGCCCAGGTGTTTGGCCACATCTATCAGCGCTCCTGGGAGCAGCTGTGGGTCCAACAAACAAGAACATGGTTGTTGTATTTCAGTCAATGGAGGGTATAACATTTCAACTGACTAAAATGTATTTCCTTATATCCTGTCTGACATCTTTATGACTTGTTTATCCGTTGGAGGACGTACTCAAAATATAAAATAATGAATAAAGAATATGTTAAAGATCATTTTTACTGCTTTTTGCATTTATTTAATGAAAGAGGGGAGAAGGGGCGACTTGCAGCATACAGACTTTTTTTGTCAGGTTTCAAACTCCGGCCCCTGCAGGAATCAGACTTAGTCTATGGGACAGCACAATAAACAAACTGCTCCTTTATGCTTTATCAACTTAGTCAATTATTAAAAAGCTCATAAAATGCCACAGAGAAGGAAGGATCGTGCCTTTGTCCTCCAGTGAGGACTCAACATTTCAACAGGCTGAGCGACACTAAACCAGTTTCACATGGTTTTATTTTTCACTAACATGAAACATGTTCTGCCAACACGTCTGTCTCACTGTGTTCATATTATCAAGTGTATCAAGGAGTAAAGATAAACACTCTCTAAATGTATAATCCTAATATCTACATACATTCTATCAACTCCAGTGTATTTTTTTTTTAACACTTTTTCACTCCCATTTATTCATATGATCATATCTTCACCCTTTCATTGGTATTAAGGATCATACATCATGCGTTTGTCACCTCCCGCTTGGACTACTGCTATGGTGTCCTGTTTGGGGTCCACAACAAAACCCTGGACGGTATGCTCAAGCCTGTGCTGCCAGGGTATTCACACATACAAAGCCCTGGCAGCACATCACTCCCACCCTCATCCACCTCCACTGGCTGCCGGTCAAGTCCTGCATATCCTACAAAGTCCTCCTCCTCACCTACAGGTCCCTCCATGCCCCCCAGTACTTATCGGACATCCTCCGCCCACATGCCCCACCCCGGAACCTGTGGCCTGCTTACCACCCCCCGCACCAACCTGCGAACCTTCCGGGGCAGAGCCTTCAGTGTGGCAGCCCCCCCCCCCTCTGGAACGCTCTCCCTGCGGAGATCCGCAACATCCCCACGCTTGACGCCTTCAAAAGTGCCCTCAAGTCCCATCTGTTTGCTAAGGCTTTTGGCCCCTCATCTATTTGTTGTTTTGTTTGTCTGACTGCCTTTTCTTTTTGTTGTTATGTTATGTTATGTTTCTACTCCTGTTCTTCTTTGTAAAGCGACCTTGGGTCTCATGAAAGGCGCTATATAAATACAAGCTATTATTATTATTATTATTATTATTATTATTATTATTATTATTATTATACCACATGAGTTCATTTCAACACTTTTTGGATTTCCTTTTTAGAGACAAACACCTGCAAAATAAATAATGATCATTAGTTTTTGAAACAATACATTTTCAGATAATGTCTTACATATATTTAGAATTTATAAATAGGAGAGTGAAGGGTTTTTAAACAACAGGATATGAAAGTTAAATGTATTTAAAATACAGATTTCTCGTTATCTTAGTTTTTGTTTTCAGCCTCAAAAAGAAATAACATCTCTCCTGAAAATACTATTAAATCCCTTTGTTTATGTAGGATTATTGTAGCAGTAACTTGAGTGCACAAGAGCAGCACACTGAGAGAGAGTGTAGTTCAGACATGCACAGAAGTTGTTAGACAGGAACACTTTCCATAAACCTTCAACGTGATGAGGAGCTCCAATAAAATACCTCTGAACCACTTAGTGAACTGTGTCCTTGATCGACACACTGCACAATAGTCAGTGTACGGCCTGTCTCACTCAACATCCTAAATCTTCCACCTGTGAGACTAAAGCTGCACAGCCTGTTTATCTGCTTTACAACAGCTTTCCACTGCAAGAATGACCATCACTGAATCCAGACTCTTCATTCAACTTCATAACTACAACGTGTATAGAGAGACAGACTGCAGGTATTCAACATGTACAGAAGCACACACTGATGATTTACTGATGTATCTCTGCAGAGGAAATACAAGAGCTGTTGAAGTCCATGAACATATGGGAGTGGATTCCTTTCACAACAGATTTGCTGGAGGAAGCAAGTTTGTCTCATTTAAAGTAATTAACATTACAGTACTTGATTAACCTCTTTCCTGCTGGAAATAATATTGTTTATTTCAACTCAAATCTGTTGATGTAGTTTTAAAAAAAAGATATTTGCAGGACTCACCAACTCACAGTCTCTCCACTTCTCTTCTTTATTCACTCCAACTGTGTGTTTCCCAGCAGAGATCTCACCTCCTCTGATGGCGTCTTCAACAATATCTAAATCTTCTTTTGTTCCCTCCTTTATACAGTCTTTGGTTTTCTCTCTCCTCTGTCACAGGATGATTGATCAACAGCAGGAATGCAGTTGTGTCACTTATTCACCAGCAGATGGAGTCAGGATGTCTTTCAGATGTATTTGGTATTCAGTTCAGGACGATGACTTTGTCCAGGTATCTGTGTGAAGAGAAGCACACGGGGTTCAATATATTTATTTTTGTAAAGCTGATCTTTCTTGTTGTTTTATATTATTAAAATGAAATTACTCATAAAATCCAACTAACAAGGAAATGGTTGTTGTATTTTAGTTGAAGGAGGGTGGAACATATCAACAGGCTGATCAGTCAAACCAGTTTGACATCATTTTCTTTCAGCCACTGTCACATGAGTTTCCTTAAACTTTTATCCTGACATCTTCATGTTCCTTTCAAATACAATCTACTGACATGGTTAAAAAATACATTATTAATAATAAGTTATTATTAAAGATATCAAGAAATACAAAAATGGTCAAGTTATTATAAAGATCAGCCATTTATTATGATCTAAAAATATCCTTGAAAAAAAATAGATGTATAATCTTGTTTGCTTTAGTCCTGGGTGACATGATATCTGTAATTAACTAATATATTTAACATTAGGAACAAACATGGGGAAACTTTTCAACCTCACACCAACTCACCTCACCTGATGTGACCTTATCCAGTTATTGAAAGCGACAGAGGAAACTAGCAGTCAGTCTAACACTCTGCCCTCTGGTGGATGATTCATGAAGAGCAGCTTAAACAGACCAACAGGTCCATCCATCGTTAATCTCCTCTCACATTTTAACAGTGAACTATTTTGCATCAGCAGCAGAACATCAAAAGGAAACATTAAACCCTCCTGATGAAACCTGTCTCCACTGAACCTCCTCCTTGTGTTATGGTTCCAGCTTCACCTCAGGAGGACCCAGGTGAGACCGCTGACACCGGCTGCTCCGCTCTCCTGGGTCAACCACTGGGTCAACATGAAGATCTTCACCCAGCAGCTCCACTCAGAGGTCACAACATCCCAGAGATCCGGACCTAACCAGCTGCTACATCAACGCAGAGTCCCATCACTACAATCACCCTCCACCGTGTTACAAATGATGCAAACAACATGAATGATTTCACAACAAGAATGCTGCAGCTGTGTCAGAGCCAGTGGCGAGCGGTCAGGGCCCTCTAGGCGCTTTCTGAGGGCCTAAGATATTCTACAAAATAATATTCTAAAACATAAAAAAAAAAAAAATTTGTTTATATATTTCTTTTAAAATATGTTTTGTTATATTTTTTATTAGTTTTACCAAAATAACTTGATTTAATTGTATTTAAAATAACATTTCCAAAGAAATAAATCCTTCGAATCTGCCTATTCAGTTTCTGTTTGAATGTGAAGGAAAGAAGCTCCTTTAGCCGTCTCTGCGAGTTACGGCCGGTTACGGCCCGTACACACTACAGGCGTCAGATAAGCTTGAAGCTGGGCGTGTCCGAGGCTTGGCGCTTTCTCGCGCCCAAGGCGACCAACAACCAATCAGGAATCTCCGTTCGCGTTCGACGAGCTGCTCGGAAAAGTCGGTCCACTGATTGCAAAGGCAGACACCCGTTTGCGTTTGTCAATCGGACCCGCCGAGCGACTCGCCATCTGCCTACGGTACGTTTTGTGTATTTCTACTTATTTAATATGACTCTGTATATAAGAGAGAGAATGCATGCAATGGATGAATGAAGTCTGTGATTTAGTTCAGATGAATGACATTAATTAAGATAGCTAGGTAAACGCAGTATTGCTCCCCCCCTGTGTGTGTGTGTGTGTGTGTGTGTGTGTGTGTGTGTGGTGTGTGTGTGTGTGTGTGTGTGTGTGTGTGGTGTGTGTGTGTGTGTGTGTGTGTGTGTGTGTGTGTGTGTGTGTGTGTGTGTGTGTGTGTGTGTGTGTGTGTGTGTGTGTGTGTGTGTGTGTGTGTGTGTTGTGGTGTGTGTGTGTGTGTGTGTGTGTGTGTCTGTGTGTGTGTGTCTGTGGTGTGTGTCTGCCTGTGGTGTAATTGTATGTCTGTGATGTGTGTCTGTGGTGTAATTGTGTGTCTGTGATGTGTGTGTCTGTGATGTGTGTCTGCCTGTGATGTGTGTGTCTGTGTCTGCCTGTGGTGTAATTGTGTGTCTGTGATGTGTGTGTCTGTGATGTGTGTCTGCCTGTGGTGTAATTGTATGTGTGTGTCTGTGATGTGTGTGTCTGTGGTGTGACTGTCTGCGTGGCGTATAACCTCTTTTTTTTTTAAATCATGTATATTACTTTTTTCTCAGGTACCTGGCAACCGGTGACTCGTACAGGACCATAGCATTCAGCTATCGGGTCGGGCATACAACAGTGGCTGTCATCGTCAAGGAGGTTGCGGGTGCCATCTGGACCGCCCTGGTCGAGGAGACCATGCCGGTACCACAGACGGAGGACTGGAGAGCCATCGCTGCTGGGTTCCAGGAGCGCTGGAACTTTCCAAATTGCGTTGGTGCCATTGATGGGAAGCACGTGGTGATCCAGGCTCCAGCAAATTCTGGGTCCCTGTATTTCAACTACAAGTCCACCCACTCCTTGGTACTGCTGGCTGTCGTGGATGCCCAGTACCTCTTCAGGGTAGTGGATGTCGGAGGCTTTGGAAGGAGCAGCGACGGTGGGAGCCTGCGGAATTCTGCTTTTGGGGAGAGCCTCCGAGATGGCAGTCTGCAGCTACCACCTGACACCCTCATCCCAGGAGCAGAGCGGCTCGGCCTTCTTCCCCATGTGTTTGTTGGGGATGAGGCTTTTCCGCTGTTGGACAACCTGCTGCGTCCGTTCCCTGGACGTCACCTCACACGCGAAAGGAGGCTGTTCAACTACCGACTCAGCCGGGCCAGGTTGGTGGTTGAATGTGCGTTTGGCATCCTCTCATCTCAGTGGAGAATGTTCCGGCGTGTCATCACCACCAGCCCGGAGGTAACAGAGTTGTGTGTGAAGGCCACCTGTGTGTTGCACAACGTCCTCCGCAGGAAGACAATAGGAAGGTCATCACGCACACCTGTCGTCCCAGAGTCGAGTGATGAAGCTCCAACCCTGCGCGATGCACCTATGATGGGCTCAAACAACGCCACACGCCGATCCATCCAACTGCGGGAGACCTTCTGCTCCTATTTCAATGAGGAGGGTGTAGTGTCATGGCAGCAGAACGTGGTGTCGGGTCACCATGGCTCCTCCAAAACCAAAAGCTCTTTTAAGAGTGTAGTGGACATTTTTATTATATCCTTATATGCTTAAACCAAATGCTTCTTATTTCCTGAGATGTGCTCTATTCTTATATTCTATTCTCTTATGGGTTTATTCCCAGGGGCTTCAAGGCCACAGCTGCTTTTACTACTGGGAGACTCATACACAGTCACACAAGAACTTCCCTACTGTGAGAACCGTTATGCTATCTGCAGCTCAAGGCCAGAAGGTGTCTAATAACAATGTGACCGTGTGAACACAAGAGTTATAACATTCCCACTCTTTTCCTATATAACTTCTGCTTTTTCATTGTACTGCGCACACTCGGGCAGACTATCCTATACTCTGTTCGACTTGTGTCTAATATTATATCTGTATCGTGTATTTGAAGCTTCAAATAAATAAGTAAAAGACAGCTCTGCTCGATTCACCATTTATTTGTTTTGATCACTTTGACTTGTTGGGTCCTAGATTTCCATAACAAATGGCGTTGGCGGCAGGATCTCTGAAAGTTCGATTGGGGACACCTCTGGACGCTGGGGGTTGCTAGCTCCGGGATCCTCGGATCCTCCTCTACCTCGACAGAAACCGTACGAGACGAGAGGACCAGCGCGAGGGGTGGAACTGATTGACTTCACGAGATCCAACGAACTAAAAGGGGCTTTCAATACTGGGTGAGATGTACAGAGTCTAAATTGTTTAAAGTTAAACATAATTAAACTCGACATGACATTTATGAGAGGGACTGCTCGAAAGTAGGATCTTTGGGATATATATCCTATACTCTGTTCGACTTGTGTCTAATATTATATCTGTATCATGTATTTGAAGCTTCAAATAAATAAGTAAAAGACAGCTCTGCTCGATTCACCATTTATTTGTTTTGATCACTTTGACTTGTACTCTCCAGCCGTGTTGGGTCCTAGATTTCCATAACAAGAGCTACCCATTTTCTTTAAAGAGCAAATATTCCAAATGAGCCATTTTAAAATCAAACATTCCTAATAAACATGTTTCTTGAATTTATATTATTATATTATGATATGACTAACAACCTTTTTCTTTCAGCCCTGTTTTTACTGATAAACCACTCATAATTTCAACAGGTTTTCACATGACCAATTACAGAAGAAAGCACCTTATATATACCGACATACATGAAGCTTCTGGTATGTTGCAACTGACAAACCACATGAACAAGTGAAGACACAGTATAGCCATAACATACTTGAAATAATGTTTTATTTGGTGAATTTGAGTGAAGTGTGTATGATGAGTGAAGTGTGTGTGATGAGTGTAAAAAAATGTAATGTGGATCAGTATGTGTGAAAAAATTATACATTGTTCTCCTGGTCCACCTCAAAAATGAGCTGGTGTACCCCGAGGCGGACTCTTGTCCTCTGTGCCTTTGTCATCTGCCTCATGGTGGGCAAGAGGCTCTTGAATAATTGAAAGTCCTCGTCCTCCTCCACCACTGGTGGGGTTGGCTGGGCAATTGGTCACAGCAGACAGCAGACTTCTTTCATCTTTTCTTCCAGACGTTCTCTAATGAAATTAAATGAAATAATAAAGTTAATAAATAATAAAGTGAATTTCTTTAATTTACTAAATTATTCCTCCATTAATGAATGCTATTTTTATGCTACATTCCATGCTGGCTAAATATACTGTCTATGCTTGATAGCTGTGAATCAAATCAAGTTTTATTTATATAGCACATTTATAACGATTTTTGGTGGAGCCAAAGTGCTGTACATATAATAAAATTAGCCTACAGTATAGACACTTTACAGCAAATACAACAACACAGATTGTTCAGAATATCAGTATGAGAAAAACGACACCCTCTGCATGTATTATGTTATATATATTATGCTTATACTTATATTATATATAATATTTTTGTATTATTATATTAATATATATATGTTATGCTACATTACTAGCTGGCTAAATATACTGTCTATGCTTGATAGCTGTGCATGTATTATATGTTATGTTATATATTATGCTTATACTTATTATAATATTTTTTTATTATTATATTAATATATATGATATTGTAGTGCCGAGAGATATGGGAGTCGGAGGCGATGCATTGAAGGTGGTCACCACAATATGTTATTATGCTACATTACTAGCTGTCCGTTCAATGCTAAAACGAAGTAAACTGGATATAAACTCTCCAAACAGTTGAAAACCTACCAGTTTCACCAACTGTCTCTGCCACCTCCCGCCATGCCTGGTTCCTCCGGTTTAGGTCCCGGTAGGTGAACAGAGTACAGTCATACAAGACTGGGACATTTGCCACGGCAATGATTCATTTTTCTTCCATTTTCTGACATAAGGAAAATAGTCGAGACCTGCATACACGCGGTTTGATTGGCTAGCGCTTGTAATGACGGGAATTAAAGAACGGGATTTGATTGGCTGACGCCAGCTTCGAGCAAGCATCGAGCCTCAGAAGTTGAACATTGTTGAACTTTTGACGCCGATAGACGCTCGCGAGGCTTGCAACGCCTTGCCATGCTACCCACAATGCAGTTCGGCGCATTTTGAAAATATCCTACGTCACCCCATTCAAATGAATGGGCGAAGCGTTGAAAGCCTTTTTTGACGCCTGTAGTGTGTACGGGCCGTTACTGTGAAGACAGGAGCTGATTGGTGGTCAGTGGCGGTTCTAGACCAATTTGACTCGGGGGGCACAATAAATGCAGGACGAAAAAGAGAACTAGACAGTATGAAGTAATTGCGCATAAGAAAACAATGCAATACAGTTATTGGTATTTGTTTCAGTACACTTATTTATTTCAGATATATCTTATAGTTATTACTGTTAGCTTCAGCTTAAGTTATAGTGCAATGTTTGCACTAACACATTTAAAAAAACACACATTTTTTTCATTGTTAGGGGGGCCACAGGGGGGTCAGAGGTCAGTGTTAGGGGGGCACTGGGCCCCCCTTCCCCCCCCTAGAACCTAGGGCCCGCTAGGGTAACTGAACGAGAGAGTAATGTCAAAGGACAGTACAATTGACCAATCATATCTTCCCTCTAAATGGATGGGTTTTATTATCACGGACTTTATGACAAGTTCCGCCCGCTGTGAAGCTTTTCTTGTTTCCATAGCAACAACAACAACTCCCGGTCAACAGCGTAAACTCGCCTTCAAAATAAAAGCATGCCAAATTACACTTAAAGGTCCCACGTCATGGCCATTTCTACTGATCATATTTCCATTGTTGAGGTCTACTAGAATAGATTTAAATTGTGCAATTTTCCAAAAATAACATTGGTTTCTCACACAGCATCTCTGTATAGTATGTGTATTCACCAGGTATTCACTCTCTGTCCTAAACGGCTTGTTGGAGCTCCTGCCCCCCCCCCACCTCCCTGTGAGCCCAGTGTGCTCTGATTGGTCGGGACGTTGCTGCTTCGAGCTGCTGCGAGGAGCGGACAGATTTCCGGGTCGGCGATACAGCGAGAACAAGCTAAACTCATCCTGAGCACACACAAACACTCACAGCCGAAGTAAAAACAATAAGTGTGGCTTGATATGGAGTAAGAAAAAGGTTTATAACTGTGAAGCCGACAATGGAGCGGCCCGACCAAGCAAGGAGGCAGAGGCAGAACGCCCAAAAATATAGCTGAGTTTTTCTCTAACTCTAGTTGACAGGAAGGAATGAGATAACAGAAAATGAAAAGATTGTTGCAAAAAGTATTTTTCTTGATTCTGTTTTATTAACTTGTTCAACCAGGTTTCATGATAGTAGAGCAGCTCAAAACCACAGTTGGACTGTGAAGATCTGAACGACTCATGTCTAAGATACAATGCAATCTGAAGAATGTGTTTGAGATGATTTGACCACTTTGTGCCTGATGAAGCGACAACGAGAGCCACAGCAGAGATTCATCTCTACAGTATGTCTGTCAAACAGGATGGCGTTTAGTGAAGGATATACATTAAAAGAAAAATAGCAATTGATCAACCTGTGCATGAAACAATATTATCCATGAGTGAAATAAATGACATGTTCAAAATGATCCAGCAGTTAAACACATCTTGACTTTGTCTTCATCTTGTGGTGTTTACGGGAAGTGAAACGTGACCATGCAATCACATATTATGGTGTGGTTCACGTGTTGCACATTTGTACATGTTCTTAAAAGTGCACTCAGTAGGTTACACAGCTAATACATGTGATAGTGAAAGTAGTACATCCTTAGTGAAAACTCTCCTCCAGAGCAAATCATTGAGACCGTCACGTGTCGGTGTGTATAAACCCTCAGTGATGCCCCCTTCAATGAGGCTGGTTTATTACAGCTTTAAATCACACAGCTGATCAACAACTGGATCAGCAGGTTTTAACTAACTCAAGACAAAGTATCAAAGTGATACAGTATACATGTGTGTTTTGCAGGAAAGTATGTAAAGCATTCCTCTTTTTTGTTTTGAATCTACTTTGGAGATGTTATCAGTGGCGACTGGTCATTAGGGGCAGGTGGGGCACAGCCCCACCTAGTGTCATCAGAAAGTATTAAAATAATGATTACAACAAAATGCAAAAAATAAATAAAAAAATATATAAAATATATTTTAAGATCATGTTTAATCATCTGATTCGTCTGTACATTGCTGTTTTAGTATGTGTTCTTCTAATTAGTGTCGACAGTGTGTGCCTATTGAGCTGTTTAGAGTCATGTGGGACAAAACCTGATCCTGCCCCTCCCTCTGACTGTCTAAGTCAGGGGTGGGGAACCTTTTTCCTCTCAAGGGCCATTTCAATTTTTTCAACATCCTCCGAGGGCCGTACGAATTATTGACCTCTGCTTAAAAATCACAGCACATTCATTTGGCCTTTCTTTCATGCTGTGCAAAGAAAAAGCAACCTCTTAATCCAGATATCTCACCATGACTCGCGCATGCATGCACGTGCACGGAGTGGCATGACCACCAAAACAGAAAGATATGGAAACAAGATGTGTGCAAATGTATTTAGTTTCCTATTCATGTGGACATGATTTAAGTGGGGGGGGGGGGGGGGGCCTAACCTCCTCTAGGGCGGTCCAGGCGGGCTTGCTCCCCCGGGAAGATTTTTTTTTAAATATTGAAGTTGAAAGCATCACTCTGGTGCACTTTGAGAGCAAAATGAAGAGACCTATGGAAACATCTCTCAACACCCATATGACACAGAACTGTAAGCAGATTTACTTTTTCTTTATGGATATTTTACAAATCACTCTCCTTTCAAACTGTATTCTTGTTTATTAATAACAACTTTTTTTTACTGTCATATAGTATTTTATACCTGTTTACTTTATTCTCTTGTTTTTTGATAACTATAATGATCATATAAAGATGTGCCTTTACCTCACTGGTTGGAGAAAAAGCTTCTTATATTCGTTAGCATAGCTAGCTAACCAGATGCTAATAACAACACAGTTATTGACTGTAAAATCAGAATGACAGATGAACAGATCGCGACTGGGCTTACAACTAAAGACACAGCCACGCAAAAACTGCGGCATGTGTAGCCTACGGATTTATGGGTACTGCAATTTTTTTTTGCAAGTCCCGGAGTAGCGTTCTTGTGCTCTCCGTCAACACTGCACCCCTGTCAGACGAGACATATACCACGTGATGACACGTTAGGCTCGTGTTGTGTTCAAGGACCATGACCGTTGCCAGGAAAAACAGGCACTCGCTTGTTTAATTATTTTGCGGTCTAGATTTCTTTAATTTTCTTCTTTTTTGCGTGTGTTTATAAATTACCTCGAGGGCCAAACCAAATGGTCTCGCGGGCCGTATACGGCCCGGGGGCCGGAGGTTCCCCACCCCTGGTCTAAGTGAACGGTGACTGCAAAAACTACACTGCGCATGCTCAGAGTATTTTCCTATTTAATGTGTGTGGCAAAAAATACTGACCATAGGGGCAAAGTGCTGCCATCCCCACCATACGTCATCTCACATAATTCAGAGCTGATTGGCTGTAAGTACGTGTGCCGCGAAAAGTGTGGTGTGTGAAGAGGAGGAGAGAGAGCTGCAGTGAGGCGTCCTAAAACCAGGAAGTAAGCTGCGCATGGCTTCCCTCCACAAAAAAGCAACGAGATTTCTCCATAGGATTTTAGAAAATAACTCAAAATAAGATCTGTGGGAAACGTAGCTGTTAGATAAATGTACATTTTGTTCAGCCGGATAATATCCACATGTCTACCCTACTTTTATCATTTTCGAATCAAAAATCTATTGATTAGATTAGATTTATGATAGACTTTTGAAACTACAAGAAGATAAGGAGGACTTTTACAAAAAAGTAAGAGATTTTTGTCCAGAAGGATAGGCAAATGGACTTAATCTTCAAGTCAAGGTAAGACTGCAATTTTATTGAAAATGGAATCTTACTAAGAGAGAACAATTCAATATTTAAATGATAAAATTACATTTTTTTGGGTATCCTTCTGTTGAACTGTAAAAACAAAAACAAAAAAAGCTCTTGAAAATAATATTATATTTTGATTTAATATATTTGTAAACCTGAAGAGTCGGTGCCAGTGCCTTACCAGCCATGAACCTCTCTTATATAGCTTATATATAGACATCTGAGTTTTTTGTGCCCCACCACTTTTGTACATATAGAAACGCCACTGGATGTTATAATGCTGCAGTGGAGTTGGAGAAAGGTAAATGTGACTCCTGACTGTTTCTAAGTGAGAATCAAAACAGCTCCAGTATGCCATGCTTTACCCCTCACATGTTTTCTGCTGACTCTCCTTCATCAGGGTGGGAGCTTCTTTGTTTACAGAACGTTCATCCGTCACATGACTTCACACAAGGAGACATAGATTTAAAGAGTTTGGCTGTCCATTAATGTAAAGGCTAAAAGAGATTCATGGAGGGATTGAATAAGAGATTAGATCCTTAGGATGATGTTCAGATTTTTTAATTGTAAAGGTTTGTTGATGTACCTGAAGAAACAGGAATCAAGCTTAGACATATTTCTGAATAAAACTAAACTTAATTGTACAGCTATAATTCTCTTTAGGTTAATAATAAAATGGACATTTTCAATTGCCACAAATGTTATTGTTCATATATACAGTACGGAAATACTCAACTTCAAAAACAACATACCCATATCTAAAAATAATTAATCAAGAGTCCTAAAAATATCTTACATTGTTATATTATCTTATACTGCTATAAAAATGGTGTTTGACTTGAAACAAGATGTTAAAAAAAGGAGAATTGACAGCTTTGATTTGTTAGTTTTTATTAGAATAAAAAAAAACACAAACATTTTCAGGACATTGATTAAAAAGAAAAACAGAACATCTATTTATTTATTTAAAGATTGTGGATTAAAATGTTGAGCATTCATCAATCATGCCTCAATGTATTTAAAAATGATTTTCAGATTCAAAAAAATGTCAGTGAGTTAAATGAAAATTATAAACACCCAATAAAAAAGTATAACAAAATATAAACAATAACAATAAACAATCAATTTGTTTTTTACACTGAGGCTTTGAATATAATGCTTAAAGCTGTAATTAGAACATGATCACATTTTCAGAACATTTAGAAATCTTACAGGCTAAAATTATGATCTGATGATCATCTGTTTCTTATCCTGATTATTTCAAAGAGATCTAGACGGAAAGTGAAGTCAGAATAAAGTCTGAACTAACACTCCTGAGCATCACAGAGGAATCTCAGTTTGACAGATTTTGATATCAGCAGTTTTAGCATCACCAGCTTTTCCAATACTGAAATATGGGAAGAGTTTCTCAGTGAAAGTGTCTCTGTGAGTGCAGATGTGAGTCATGTCTTCAGGGTCGTAGAAGGAGACCTCCCCCCTGTCATAGTCCAGCTGGACTCTGATCCTCCGGAGATTCTTCTCCACTCTGACAGTCTCACTAACACCATCAGCGTATTTTCCACTGCCATGCCATAAACACCAGATTCCATATGTTGGTGAGACACATTTCTTTCCCTTCCTGTTAACTGACTCTTTAGTCAAACCTATAACCCAGACAGGATGATCTCCCACCTCCACCTCCCAGCTGTGTCTCCCTGAGCTGAAGCCCTCAGAGCCCAGAACATCAGGACCGTTAGTGAATCTCTCTGGATTATTAGGAAGCTGCTGAGATGTGTCTCCATTTCTCACACTGGTCAGATCATCAGACAGATAGAGACATGTGTTTGCAGTGTTTGGGTCCAGAATGACGGGACTGAAGTGGACCTGGTCCTTCATCTTCTCCCAGACTCTGAAGGACAGGTTGCCCAGGTGTTTGGCCACATCTATCAGCGCTCCTGGGAGCAGCTGTGGGTCTGACAGTGCGCTCTGGACTCTGGCTCTGCTCCGAGTGGCTTTATAGCTGCTGAGGAAGGGCCCGTTGTGTTTCTGCAGCTCTTCTTCAACAGCAGAGATACTGTGTGACAGAGAGGAGATGTGCTCCTGAATGCTCTTCATCTCTCTGCTAATCGTCTTCCCCTTCTGCTCCTCTTCCTCCCTCAGAGCTGCCAGTCTGGACTCCTCTTCCTCTTTCAGGAACTGGTGGAGCTTGATGAACTCTGCTCTGATCTGCCTCTCTGTGGACAGCAGCTGCTTCTTGGACACTTGAATCACTTCCTTGTATGTTGTCTCCACTCCTTTGTATTTGTCCCTCTTGTCCTGCAGAGACCCTAAGTCAGATGTCAGCAGGTCCTTCAGCTCACTGACTGCTTGTTCTTCAGGAACCACCTTGTGACTCTGGTGGAGAGAAAAGTCACAGACAGGACACACAGCTCTCTCTTCATCCTTACAGAACAATCTAGGCTCTTCTGGATGTTTACTACACACCACCTCCACCTCCTTCTCTCCTTTCTCTGTCTCAGAGGATCCAGCTTCCTGTCTCCTAGCAAAGGAGTCAGACAGCTCCTTCAGAGCAAAGTTCACCACAACATCTTTTAAGGTCTTTCTTTTACAAATGGGACAATTTTTGTTCTTACTTTGTTCCCAGAATGTCTTCAGGCAGCTCGAACAGAAGCTGTGGCTGCAGCCCAGAGACACAGGATCTCTGAAAGTCTCTGAACACACATGGCAGCTCAGGAAACTTTCAAAAAGAGGGTTTTTCTCCGCCATTTGTCTCGGTCTCTGTTGTCTTTTTAAAGCAAAACTCACTAAGGTATGTCCTTTCTCTCAAGTGTTTCAAACCCTCCAAAGTGTCTCCCAGCAGAGATCTCACACCCTGTGATGGCGTCTCCGCTCTTTTCAACAATGTCAAAATCCTCTTTGGTTTCCTCTGCCCTCCGTCACAGGATGATTGATCAACAGCAGGGCTGCTATGTCATGTATTCTCCAGCAGATGGAGTCAGGATGTCTTTCAGAGGGAAATGAACTTTGGTATTCAGTTCAGGCCGAGGACTTTGTCCAGGTATCTGTTTAAAAACACATACGATTTAATATCGTGAAAAAAACAACGACATAGGAAAGAAAGGAAATGCTAATATATAAAAGTTTGAAGAACTGTTTTTGTTCTTACTTTGTTCCCAGAGTTTCTGCAGGCAGCTCGAACAGAAGCTGTGGTTGCAGCTCAGACACGGGGTGTTTCTCAATGTCGAGCAAAGCTGCTCCAGAGCCACTATTTCAAGCATACTACGTCATCGAGTGCCGCCGAAGGACTGTTCCAATGTTCAGCATAGGCTACTTGGAATTCTACCGAGGGCACACATCCCCCCCAATATTCAGATACACTCAAAATGTCCCCCACAATAAATAGCAAAGACATTTTTATTGTTTTTATTAAAATAAAATTGCTATTCTATGAGTTTTTTATTTTGGCTATTTGTATACTTGAACATCTTTATTTTCTGTTATTGTGAACTTCACCAAAAGTATATATTCTTTTCATATGTAAATTGGTTCCGCCTTGTTTGTTTATGCATTCCTTTATTTTGTACCCGGGGGTGTATTTTGCTGTCGCACGTCTGAGTCCAGCTTCAGTAAACTTGATGCTCCAAGCAGGTCAGTCATGTTTTAATTTGCCCTGAAACAGTTCTGGAATCTTTTCTAGTTAGCCCTAAAGTAATCTATATATTTTTATTTCGTAATGGTAGGGACCGCAGGTGTCAGGTGACGCTTCGTTTGCTGTTCCTTCACTTTATTTGTATATACTTTTTATTTTGGACGATAACTTAGCGTGAGGAAAGGCAAGTGTGGCGTGAGTGCATGAGATATGTGTTAATTGCGTGACTCTCACGCTCAATGCATGAGGGTTGGCAGCCCTGACTATGGCCCATTCCCAAACCGCCCCCTCCACCCTACCCCTCCGTTTGCGCGTTCACGCGGAGGGTCCGCCATATTGAGGGCTGTTCCAAACCAACGAGTGTGGAGGGGGAGTGGGCTATCAAGCCCTCAAACAGCGAGTCTGCAGCGGTGCTGACTTGAGACCGGTCTCTACCTGACCGGAGTCACGCTGTGTGTGTCCGTCAGGAAACATGCTGTTTACAAGTAGTTCCAGCAAACATCCACTGATAAATTGCGATGTTAACAACCTCATGATAACCTCATATGTTTTTAACTTAGGATCATACCTGTGTTTAGTCTAGAAAAAGGTAAATGTGTGCATTTTATTATAAAGTTGTGTATATGTACAGACCGTTGCAAAAACTAAGAAGCTTATAAACATCAGGTTTAAAACTAAACGAGCTTTGAAACACAATGAAAGATGTTTGGAGTTTTATTTGAGTTATTCATTTAAACTTGTTGTCTAAGAGATGCTGATTTGAAACCGTTGTTACATAGGCCTACAGTTACGGCACTTCCTGTTTCTGCCGGAGAGAGGGGAGGCCGTCCCAAAGCTTGCTGCTGTATTTACTCCCTCCATCTGACAGGAGGGAGCCTCGTTGAGCTGCGAGTGTGGCTACAGACGGAGTTCACTCCATCACGGAGGGGTAGCGTCGAGGGAGTGGTTTGGGATTGGGCCTATAAATCATGATAATGATATGTGTACCATGGGATCTGTGTGAGGCTGCTGTCTCTTCTTGCTGACTTGAGCTTTCTGCGCCACACGATGGCGTACTTCATCTTGAAATCGTAGAAGGCTCTCCTCAGTCTCCCTCCTCTTCTCTACCTGGATCTCTTCAGTGAGCAAAGCAAGAGCCTGAATCAAGACATGGGAAAACAGGTTGGACACTGTTACGGCCTGGCTCATATGCTGCAACAAAGATGGGAGACGAGACAAGTTAAGTGTAACAAAAAGCTATTTATTTACAATACCATAAAAACGAAAGGTCTTCAAAGAAACCTAATAAATGTGGAAGTTAGTTATCAGTAATGATTGCGTGTATGGGTGTGTGAAAATGTGCAGAAACAAAGATGCGGCCTGATAGAGATTTGTAAGGACAACTGGTCCGCATTCCAAATCTCTGCGCGTCCCTAACAAGCTGGTTATCATACAGGAAGGAGTCCAGAACATACAAGTATCCGTTAAAACAATAATCTATTTTAATGGTAATATAACAATGCAATACAATCAATACATTACCATACAAAACCATATCATATCATATGCGTAATGTCAGGAGTAGGCCTACTCCTGGCCCTTGTTCACGGGCCGCCACGACCTTCCGGTCCGGCGGCGCCAGAAGAGAGAGGCAGAACAAAAAGCTGAATAGGCTTTCATACCAATGGATACAGGAAGGGGTGGAGTTTACTCAACCTCCACACACACACACACCCCCCCACATTCCAGAGACCTCAGATGTGTCTTAAAGGATATTTCTTTGCTTCCAAAGATAACACAAATATTTCACCTCTCATATCTCCAACTTCTGGTTACACAAAATACAAAGTAATTAAACCCACACATATACTATTCAAGATATGTAGACTTCCCTGAAACATGATATGCTAGAGATCTTCCCCCACCTAGCACCATGTCCTGCATAACACCTCCCCCACAGAGCAATAAAACCCTGTTTACTGCAACTAGCCCTTGTTTAGAGCCATTTTAGTCCTCACATTTATGAAAGGATAAAACAGAGAAATCAATATAAAACACAAACACAAGTATTGTTTGAACAGTATTCACTTAACTGCTACTATTGATAATTACCAGAGAAACTCAAAGGACCTCTTTTAATATCTGGAAATTGCAACAAGACTTTCTGCCATTTCAAATGTAACACACTTCTTAAATATCAGATGCTGCAGGCCGTGTCCAACAGAAGAGAGAGAGCGCAGTATGGGTTGGCTCATCATGTTGATGACCTGAAACACAAACAAGAGCCAGCAAGCAGAACACAAAGGCATAGACCCCTAGTGGAGTGGAGGGGGTCATCATAACAACACCCTTAGGTTAAGTCAGGACTCTCAATTCATGTGAACGTGAAAATGTATCAAGCGTTTTCTAAATTCATTTAATTAAAAGTTATTTGTATTTCCTGGTTTCACCTTTTTAAATGTATATTTGTCTATGATATCAAAGTAAATATCTTCCGGGTTTGGACTGTTGGTCGCACAAAGTAAGCAATATGAATATAGACGGTTCTGAGTCCAAATAACATTATTGATTAACCTCTTAAGCAGTGGCGGCCGGCCAATATGGGCGCTAGGGGCGCCGCCCCACCTCTTGCCAGATACAAAAAAATATATATATATATATTAAATAAAAAAAAATATTTAAAAAAAATATATATTTTAATTTTTAATGAACAAGGTAAATATCATACAATTGGTATCACAAAAATGTATAATCTACAATACAATCTCGTTTAACATTGTGTTACGATGTCTAAAGTTACTGATAAGTCACCTGTTTCCTGCCTGGCCTTGCCCATGGCATTAGTTTATCATTACCGGGCAGAGCCCCCGAGCCAAACAGCAGCAACCAGCACGTTGCAAAAGTCTCAATAGTAAACTGTGCCGCCGAAACATAATTTCAGCCAATCAGCGCCGTCAAATATTTTGGTCACGTGGGCGCTCACGTTGGCGCCCATGTTGCTTACGTGCGTTGACGTGAGTTGTTTTTTAGACTCGTGAGTGACCAAGGTGACGCAGTATTTGGATGAGAATGGTGTGCAGGTGGAGTCGCCGGAACCTCGGTCCGCCCAAGAGCTACTCTCCAATCCTTTTGAAAGGAGAAGTTTGGGAGATAGATTGATACTTAAAGACCTTGGACCGGACCAACCCGATTTGTATATATCACAGCAAGCTCGTGAAAAAGACACAACGTATCAACAAGGCTTCTCACATGGCTAGCTGGATGCAAACAGGTAAATGCTATCTTTTGTTTCACATGCTTGCTCTTCAAACAGCCGGGGACAGATACGATCTGTTCAGAAACTAGACAAAAGTTAAACAAGTACAAACCACAGACTGCCTGTGTCATGGAGAATACAGTAAATTGTAGTAAATTGCACAGACAGCAGTTAGTAAGATTGATTTCAGTTGCCACGGTTTTGAAAACTTTTGTCACGTAGTGATCGTCTTCTCAATAGAACATCTTTGATAACGGCGTGGTGTTGTTGCAAGAAGTCCCGACGCAGAATACTTTTGCTGTAGTACAGGGCAGAGCCATATAATAGTAATAATATGGCTCTGGTACAGGGGTGCACATAACTGGTACGCAGGTTATGTGCGTAATCTGAAATGCGTACCGTCACTTGTATCACAAAGCGCATTTACGTACCGACGTACTTGTGAAGCTTTTCCAGAAGGCGGTTAGATCACCGGACGACAGAGTCGGTCTCCGTGTGCACAGACAGGCTGCTGTTAACGCCAACCGGCTGCGGAGGGAGACTCCCCCCTTCACTGGAGAACTGCGCTAAAACAGCTGATCAAAACGTTCACACTGTGGTCACGAAGTACTCCACTAGCCCCCCCCCCCCTGTCGACTTTCCTGAAGTACTCCTCCGTTGATAGAAATCAACACGTAATGATTGATAGGTGTGTGGGTTGTCTTTCATTTTGACATGCAGAAAAATGTTATAATAAACATACATACTGTATGTTAAATTGATATATCCGCCTTCTTTCATTTATCTTTCCATTCCCACAACAATATACATAAATAAATGGCATATTTTGGACATAGTTCGAATCATGATTAATACATTTTTAAGCTCTGATTAATCTGATTAAAAATTGTAATCGTTTGACAGCCCTAGTATATATATATGTATATATATGTATGTATATATATGTATGTGTATATGTATGTATATATATGTATATATATATATATATATATATATATGTATATATATATATGTGTATATATATATGTATATTATATATATATATAGTTGTAAGTCACTTCGGATAAAAGCGTCAGCTAAATGAAATGTAATGTAATACCGTACATGTATAAGTCTTGTTTATTTCAACAACAAGAACAAGAAACGTCATCCATCTTCTCTGTTTGTTGTTGAGTGTGTGAAAGAACATTATATCACAAGATGGATGCCGTCCTGTTATTGTCACGTGTGTGAAATTACTATAGATTAATACACTCTTACACCAAATAAATAACAAATAGATACAAACCGATGAATACTCTTACACCAAATAAATAAGTAATAGATACAAACAGAGAGATTACATACCTTTCCGGTGACGGGGGTTCATAATCAGAGTCATTACTGTCCCCTGTATGCGTGACGAGATCACTGTCTTCCGACGGAGAGTCCTGAAATACGATGTCCAATGCCTCCTCTACGGACAAAAAAGTCTTCTTTCTGGCTGCCATTGTTACAATGAAGACAAAGAAAACAAATCCTGCTATTTTGCTGATCGATCTGCCGTTCTCTGCTCTCCTGTCGCTGCGGGACATGCTATGCTATGCTATAGCCTAGTATGCTGCTTCAAAAGAATGGGCCTGGGCTGTGCTTAAACCAGCTATACTGCCTTTATTTATACTTACGCAACCTCCTATCTCTGGAACCCATTGGTTGATTTGGGTGATTGACACCTTTTTTGAATCGTTAGAGCCAATCAAATCGAGTAGCAGTTTCAAAATACGTAAATACGTTACGCCTGCGGAGGGGGAGCTATGCGTAAACTGCATCTCCCGCAGCTGAAGCCACGGACTGTTAATCGTAGGACCTACTCTTCTGCCGTGAATGAAAGGATTGATTATCAGTAATCATTTTAAAGTGACAAGGGACATTGGATTAACCCTGAGCAGCGTTTTTATTCCTTTGAACACAACTTTTGATCACAAAACAGCCAAGGTAAGACCTAATTATTTTCATGGATTTGAAAACTGATATTGTTTACTTGTTATGTTCTGGCTGCTAGCTCGGTTAATGTTGTGCCTGTAGTGATGGGGGGTATACCCATGGAATCTGTGGAATCTCAGCTTTCAGAAAATGTGTTGTTTGTGCAGAAAGTATGAATTATAAATGATCGTTTTTGTGAGTTATGAGCAGAAATAGCAAGTGAGACTTATTTTTCGTATTGTCAGTTAGCCAAGTTTCCTCCGGTCAGATGGGTATGGAATATTAATAGTTTCATGAATGACACTTCAGATATAGTACTGTTGCTATACATATAGCATTTTCGGACCCGAGCTCGGGTCCGTGGGGCTTAAGAGGTTAATGAATAGAGAATATAAATCAAGAAGAAAAGCCCATCAACACTACATCAAAGTACCCTTAAGATTTACAACATTTTGCAAGTACGTCTAGATCAGGGATGGGCAACTTTGATGGTGGTGGGGGCCACATAATTGATGTACTGGCCACCAGGGGGCCGCAGATTCACTTGGAACACACACAAATTCCATGTGTTGTATGTAATTATTAACAAATATACTAAGTCTGACATCTTCATTGACATTTTACAATCAAAGGGAACATCCCCAATAAATGGGAACATCCTTTAATAAGCTCACTAAACAAATATCAGTTCACAGAAATGTTATTTCATTTGTACAAGTGGCATGTTTGTATTGAACAGGTTATTAAACAGTGGAATAAAGCTATTTTAAACTATTGGAAAGCATGGAAATTGTGTGTATTGAGATTAACCCAGACATTAGTTGTCTAACTTGAACCTAAAACACTTGTAGCCAGTCTCTGCATTCTCCTTATTCCACAATAAGGGGAATGTCAACACGCCCGCACTTTGCTGTTCCTCAGCGCCACTCCCCCTCCCTCCCGCTGAAATTATGAATGAAAAGCGTAGTAATCATAGATAACACGGCAGGGTCCGTGACAGTTTGTTTTCATCTGATTTCAAATAAACAAAGTCTTTTTAAGAATATTAAACTTTTTTCGCCAAATTCAGATGATAAATACAACTTTTAAGCTTGTAAAGGCAACATTATAAGAGGCAATTTAACGTCACAGCAGGCATAACAACAGCCGGTGTTTCTTGTGAGGGTTTCCCCGGGAAACAAACACAATACACACAAATGCATCACAGATTATTTTGTGGTATTTGAAATCATGTACGCAGCTCGCGACGTAACTAGGAGTCTAGTGGACGGTATCAGTACTACAAGTAAAAAAAATGAAAAAAAAAAAATAATATTTTTTTTAATTTATTTATTTTTTATTAATTACGTTGTTTATAAATTAATATGAGGGCCGCAAAAAGAGGAGGTGGGGGCCGCATGCGGGCCGCCATTTGCCCATCCCTAGTCTAGATACTTAAGTATAATTTTGACATATTTACAAACTAACTAATTATAACTAGTGCATTATTGTGCTATAACTAGTAATATTGCAAATATGGGTATTATACACACATGCATTTCCAAACATTTGGACTACCTATGTTGCAAATGTATTATCTTTTCAATTTCCACACGGCATCTATTGCACGTCTGTCCGTCCTGAGAGAGGTTATTAGATTGCACGTCTGTCCGTCCCTCCTCTGTTGCTCTCCCTGAGGTTTCTCCCATTTTTCCCTTTAAACTGGGTTTTCTTTGGAAGTTTTTCCTTGTACGATGTGAGGGTCTAAGGACAGAGGGTGTCGTATTGTCAAACTGATATTCTGTACACACTGTGAAGACCACTGAGACAAATGTAACATTTGTGATATTGGGCTATATAAATAAACATTGATTGATTGATAGATGGGAAAGTGGACCTCATTTAGTGGAGTAGTTTAATCTCCTTGATTTATTAGTATTAATCTGAATCTGCAAAAGAACTAATAGGCTCCTGTCAATTAAATGTATAGTGGAGTAAAAAATAAAATGTGAGGTTTAAGTTAAGTATAAAAGTACAGTAGCCTACCTCCTCGGTAAATGTACTTATTTACTCTTCCCTTCGCAGTGTTGCTACTTTTACTGAGGTTACTTCACATTAATTTCGACTTTTTTAACCAACTGGTCTGGACCGGTCATCACCACCACTAACGGTCTCTTTCGACAGCCTAGCAACAGTACAAGCTAGCTTAGCAACGGTCTCTTTCGACAGCCTAGCAACAGTACAAGCTAGCTTAGCTCTTTAACATTAAATGCCAAACTCACAGATGGGTGCTCCATAAAGTTGTGCTCGCTCTCCACCAAGGCTCCCACCGCCACCACAGCATGGTTCCTCTCGGCCAGCACCTTGTTGGCTCCTCCGGGGAATGGGGGCTCTTTGCTCAGCTGGACAGGAGCTCTGCACCTGCCGCTTGTCGACGGTTTAAACCTGCTCATTGGAGACGATAGCCTGATGCTAGCTCACTGCCAACTATCTTGTCTGTACACACACAGTTCACTGGGTTATTCATTGGCGTGATAGTAATGGCGGGTTTCAATGTTATACTTTGCACACTAGTCGTTAACTTTCTTCAATACTAAAAAAAGAAGTAGAAATCCCTCTTTAATTTGTAAAAGCTAAGTAAACATCAACTGGTTTGTTTGAGTTTCGCTCACTTTAACTATCCGACGTTGAACCAACAGCTCAACAGCGCATTACTGCCCGACCTGGATAAGAGGAGATGTTGTGTTAATTCTATACACCTATAAGGATTAAGTAGTCTACCTTTATTTATTTCATTAATTTCTGTGGAGTAAACTAAAAATAATGTTATTTTTAAAGTTTGGATTACTATTAAAGATACAACCAAATGATAAGGATAAATGAAAGGTCTGAACACAAACTGCTATTTTCACAAAATACAGGTAAAGAAGAAAACACTTATTTTTTCGAACAAAAGAAGCCTATTAGTTTTTGAATTATGTTAAAACTAATACATTAAAACGTAATACAGGCATAGAGTTTAATTACAAATTCTTAAAACAACTGAAAAAATAATCTCAATGTTCACGAGTAACAAACTAATTGACATTAATTGAATCTCTCATTTTAAACAAACTTCTTGCAGATATTCCATTAATTATTTTTGGTTAACTATGCAATTTGAACAACACAGAACATCTTAAATAAATACAATTTATTATTATCAATAATAATATCAAAACAAAGGCTTTCTTTACTTTAATTTCTTTATTAAAAAATGACAATATTTAACCACTTGTGTAAATTCATTGCATAGACATGATCAGATATAAAGATTACTCTGGATGTTGGTGGTTCTCACGATCTTGCGGAGGATGTCTGCGCTCGGAGAAGGGTCCAACTAAAGAGACAGAGAGAAAGGAAAGCAGGGTCAAAGATGAGAACAACAGGAAACACTTAAAAAGCTTTTAAGTTTGTTATTTTGACCTTTAACAGAGCCCTTAGATGAGTAATAAACAAAAAGCAGCTCACCTTTATGGACTTGCCGAGTTTGGTTAGTGTGGGTTTGAATGTCTCCATGGTGACGGAGTCTGGGCCGATGACGTCGCTGTAACACTGGTAAACAATGGAGGGGATGCGGTGGACCTCACAGTGGTTCAGTACTGAGAAAGTAAGAAGGATTAAACAATCAGAATAGCTGAATACTGGACATGACCTCAAGGTCGTCAGACTTACAGACTCAAGATATTCCATCAGGACCAAAACCTCTCGCCACCTGAATAGTTTCTTCCCCTCCGCTACCGGCCTCATCAACAAGGCCCGGCCCCCCCACTGACACTTTACCTCAGCCACACATGTCAAACTCAAATCAGGCCCTTGATGGATTTAATTTCGGCCCGCAGGATAATTTCTAATTACCATTAGATCTTGCCCGCCGGTATATTGCACGCACACCTTGACTCCATCCTGAGGGTTTCCTCCGCTCAGAGCCTGAGCCCAAACATTGATGAACTTGCTCCCAAGATGAGATGCCAAGTATCTGCTTGAACTAGCATCACAGAGCAGCACACTGAGTTTACATGGATGTTTCCTTCTGCACTTTCTTTCTTGAGACAACAGGGCATGTTTGGTTTTTTCTTTGAGGGAAATAGTTTTTTTGAAGCTGTTGTTGGCCTGTGGGAAGATGTACTCATAATCATGTAGTCATTTTCTTTCCTACTTAGTAATACACCATAAACCCATTCAGATTTGTTTATTTTACAGTATTACTCCCCGTAGATAGTGTGAGCAGCATGTACTTTTAAAGTAGTGTGCAGCAGGGACATGTTTGTAAACTAAAACTAAAATAATAAATCTGTGAAATAAAAGAAACAATAACTTTTAAGAAAAACTGAAATAATGACACCTGAGTAAAAACGGTATATCAGAACTGTGTTACAGACTCACATTTTTGCCAAGGACACCAGACTCAGACACAATCCCACATGACACAGGACTGTTAAACTCCTCCACGTTTACTATTCACGCATTTTATTTGTCTTAAGTATAGCATGTTGCATTGTTGTTGGAGCAGTTTAGTTCAGATTTTCATCGCCAAAAACTCCACTGTATCTATTTTGCGCATGACAGTGAAGCCTTTGACATGTTAATCTTTGTCTCGACTTTCAGTGTCTTTAAGTGCTTTGGGATAAAAACGAAACGGTTCGTGATCTCCGCTGAGTGAAAAGAAGCACTAATGGCACTACATTTCATTGAGTTGGCAGAGGATGTTGTGCCAAGACATTTATAGTTTTCCTTGAATTACACACCTCAGGAGCTGTTTGGGTTCACTGTCCCACTCAAGGACACTTGAGATATGTAACAAATTAAACTGGCTAGACCTGGATTAATTGATCCGACACACAAGGGGATAACTTCCGTCACTTTCATTTACATCCAGGTAACATTATGGTGCTTTTGAGATTACTGAATAGCAATTGAAGCGTTCATTAATTCATTCGAGTGAAAATGACCATGAGAAGATCTGTAGTGTAATAAACAGTTAATGTTAGTTACTGAATAAAAGAAGATCAGTCTTTCTTTAAAGAGTCCTCTCCTGCTGATGTTCAGGTGTATATCAGTATGTAGTGTCTCTACTTTAAAGAGTCCTCTCCTGCTGATGTTCAGATGTATATCAGTATGTAGTGTCTCTACTTTAAAGAGTCCTCTCCTGCTGATGTTCAGGTGTATATCAGTATGTAGTGCCTCTACTTTAAAGAGTCCTCTCCTGCTGATGTTCAGGTGTATATCAGTATGTAGTGTCTCTACTTTAAAGAGTCCTCTCCTGCTGATGTTCAGGTGTATATCAGTATGTAGTGTCTCTACTTTAAAGAGTCCTCTCCTGCTGATGTTCAGGTGTATATCAGTATGTAGTGTCTCTACTTTAAAGAGTCCTCTCCTGCTGATGTTCAGGTGTATATCAGTATGTCGTGTCTCTACTTTAAAGAGTCCTCTCCTGCTGATGTTCAGGTGTATATCAGTATGTAGTGTCTCTACTTTAAAGAGTCCTCTCCTGCTGATGTTCAGGTGTATATCAGTATGTAGTGTCTCTACTTTAAAGAGTCCTCTCCTGCTGATGTTCAGGTGTATATCAGTATGTAGTGTCTCTACTTTAAAGAGTCCTCTCCTGCTGATGTTCAGGTGTATATCAGTATGTAGTGTCTCTACTTTAAAGAGTCCTCTCCTGCTGATGTTCAGGTGTATATCAGTATGTAGTGTCTCTACTGTGACATGTCTCCATGTTTTAATGTTCAAAAAGCTCTTCATTTTTCTCATACTCCCTGTGCTGCAGCACCTCTCTTCACCCTCCGTCTGAAACCAGAGCCCAGTCTGCTCTGATTGGTTAGCTGGCAGTCTTAGTTTGTTTTACTAATTGTGTTATAATAACGTGTGCATACTTAGCAACTTACCACTTTATCTGCCATATCTGCTGTTGTAATCATGTACATTTCCCCGTTGCGGGACAAATAAAGGATTTCTAAATTCTGATTCTGTTTTTCTGCACAAAAATACTGAGGTCTTGTAAACTGATATTGATTTTAATTTTAGTGGCTATAGAGTGGTGCAGTGACACGTCCTAAACCCCGGAAGTAAGCTGCGCATGTGTTCCCTGGACAAAACGCAATGCAATTTCTCCATAGGGTTTAGGAAAATAGCTGGAACTAAGGTCTGTGGTTGAGACACATTTAAGAGACGGATCACGTTTTGTTCAGCCGGATAATCTCCACATGTCTATCCTACTTTTATAATTTTAGAATCATAAATCTAGTCGCCAGAAGCAAAATGCTAACGTTATGCTATAAAGGAACTACATCAGGGTCGCTGCTTCAACGTCACGCCAACTTAAGATCTAAATGGTACAAGTTGAAGCGTTTGTTTTAACAGTTTGCAGGAAGATTTGCTTTCAAGCAGAACAGGGGGGAAAACAAACTTAGAGTGTTTACGTGTTCGGCGTAATGACGTACAACGGCCTCCACAACTTCTGTGGTCCTATTCAGCCACTTGGTAACTAGGGATGCCAGAAACTGACCATGATCAAATTCGAAAATCGGACAGCCCTGGCGAATATTAATCGATTATTCGCCGCTGCTGGCTTCCTCCAAGTTTACAGTAAAACAAACTGGTGGTGTGACCAATGGCCATTTACAATTACTATTACTATTATTAGCATTAGTCTATATTTTGGTTGAAACTAAGCCAGGAAAATAAATAAAAACATAAATAATAATGCAGCTAGTACAGAACGCAGCTGCACGTCTCCTGACTGGCCACAAAAGGCGTGACCACATTACCCCCATTCTGGCCTCACTTCACTGGCTTCCAGTTCGATTACGAATAGATTTTAAACTCCTTTTATTTGTTTTTAAGGCCCTAAACGGGCTGGCTCCGGCTTATATAGCTGACTTAATCCAGCGATACACCCCAGCCAGAGCTCTAAGGTCTGCCGACCAAATGCTGCTGGTAGTGCCGAAAACCAGCCTAAAAACTAGAGGGCACCGAGCCTTCGCAGCAGCTGGTCCCAGGCTCTGGAACACTCTGCCCTTACCTGTGAGGTCGGCCCAGACACTAGGGGCTTTTAAATCCTCTCTAAAAACACACTTTTTCTCTCTGGCCTTTTAAAAGTGAGCAGAGCATGACATTTTTCATTTTGTATTTTAACTGTGTCTGCCTTTATATTTGTTGTTTTTAACTTAAATGCTACAAATTGCAATATGTTCCGTATATTTTTTATTCATGTACAGCACTTTGGCGCGACCGAAAGTTGTTTTAAAATGTGCTTTATAAATAAACTTGATTTGATTTTGATTTGATAATAAAAAAATATATAAATAAAATCGAATTTTAAAAATAATTTTCGATTCTGGCATCCCTATTGGTAACAACCATCGCTTTTCAGACACGTCAACTCTTCAGAAATCACCAGTGGGGTCACTGCTGATGTATTTAATGTCGTAGAACAAAACGTGATCCGTCTCTTCAACGTGTCTCAACCACAGACCTTATTTCCAGCTATTTTCCTAAATCCTATGGAGAGATCCCATTGGCTCTGAGACGAGGAAACAGGAAGTGGTAAAATGCTAACTCACTTCCGGGTTTTAGGACGCGTCACTGCAACACTACATCGGATTTAACATTTAGAAAACTGTGGCTTACGACACACAATAAACTCATTTTCTGGAATCAGCAGCACTCGGATTTACCAACAAAGTGCCTCCTCATGAACATAAGATAAAAGGTCACGCTGGAGCAGAGGGTTTAAAGAGAGTTTCTTCAATGGGTTTAATATGCAAACCTCCCGTCTCTTCTGCAATAATCAAGCTGCCCTTCTCCAAATATCTAGAGGCTGAAGAAGGAAAGCCGAGTTGTGCAGCTTTTAAGTGTTTCTTTGTGTGGGCAAATGTGAGACGGTAAAATATTGAAAGCGGACTTCTGTTTTTTTTAATGCACATATTTTATATTTCATCCCATTCTATTTCAATGTAAATACTGCTATATTGTATTTTTTAATGTTATTATAGTTTTCTTAAAATAGTTCTGTGTTTTTGTTTTACTTTTATTGTTGGAGCTATATATATCTCTTTATATTATTTAATAGTTTAACATTTATTTTCTTGCTGTTTATAGTGTTTATTATTATCATTTATTTATATGTATTCTTAGTTAGCGTCATAAGTTAAAGTAGTTTCTATGCTTTTATTTTGAAGGCATGTTTTGGGCACTGGGTGATTAGAGCACATGGTGTAATTGTATATATTGGAGACAGGTGGTGGTGGGAGCCAGAGCACTAGTAGGCAAGCGGTTTTTTACCAGGGTGTTTCAAGCCACACAAGGGAAAGCCATAGGAAAGGCTTAAGGAACGAGATATAGGAAACCTGTTCATTGTATTTTGTTATACGAATAAAATGCACAACGGAGAATCTTGTCTGGACCTGGATCATTGCCCTGCGTACGATCCGCTAACTAGTGCCTCAGCGGCTGTTAAGTTAACTATCTGTTTTAGTTCTATATGATTTTGGCCGCTACATTTATGTATGCACCACGACACCAAGTCAAATTCCTCGTACGTGTCAACCTACCTGGTGATAAACCTGTTTCGGATTCAAGTGTCGGCAGTTTGAGATGCGAGAGTCAGAGAGAACCAGTCGTACCTGCAGCCTGAAGTCCAGTCACTATGTTGGGCTGCTCCAGTGATTTGCAGACAGGCTTCCCAGAGAAAGCAGCGGAGTGGAGCGAGCGCAGGAAGGGAGCCGAGCTGCTGCTCAGGTAGTCGGCCGTCTTAAACTCAGACACAGAGCTCTCGGAGAGCACCGTCACATTCAGCTGTCTGAGCTGCAGGCAGTCGAACACCTGCAGGAGAGAGAGGGGCACCGTTAGCTAAAACACAACAGAGTGGGACAGTGTCATCCCATAGGCCATAAGAAGGTTAAACACCTGCACTTTTGAAAGAACATCCATAACATTCATCTGTTTGCAACTTATATATATCAATATTCCAATTACTTGTATATAGACTATTCTGCACTATTTCATAACTACACTGTAGCTGTGGTCCGGCAGTGGCTCAGTCAGTAGGGGCTTGGACTGGGAGCTGTAGGGTCGCCGGTTCAAGTCCCCGACCAGACCTAAATATGGAGTGTGGACTGCTACTTGGAGAGGTCCCAGTTCACCTCCTGCCCTGCCGTGGTGCCCTTGAGCAAGGCAACGGACACCCCCCTCACTCACTCACTCACTCACTCACTCCCATTGCTCCCCGGGCGCTGTACACTAGCTGCCCTGGTACTAGGATGAGTTAAATGCAGAGAACACATGTCGCTGTGCATTAAAGAGGGTTTCATCGCTCCCAATTCTATTCTATGTACATATGACAATAATAATAACTTAGATTTATACAGCGCCTTTCAGGGGACCCAAAACAGCAAAGAACAGGAGTAAAACAAACATGTGGTATATTAAACTACCATTTACATTTTCTATTGAACTTACAGCATTGTTTAATCATTGAAGTGATAATGCTTAACTTACATGTTTTAATTTACTCCCCTAAAGTTACTCTTACCTCCAAAAACACGTCGGTCAGGACTGCAGAAAGCTTGCACCTCTTCCGGCGCAGACTAAAGACTCATCTCTTTCGACTCCACTTCGAGCGATAGAATTACTAACAAAGAACTGCTAACAGAGCACTTATATACTAATCTATATTATCTAAAGCCAGTTGAGTAGCACTTGAAATGCTTGGCTCTATGAAACCTGGTGTACTTATATGATTCTGTTTTCTTCAAGGTTGTATCTTCTTGGTCGAATGTACTTATTGTACGTCGCTTTGGATAAAAGCGTCAGCTAAATGCAATGTAATGTATCTCACCCTGAAAAGTCCCGGCATGTTTGGCTTTGTCGTTCTACAGTAAACATTGATTAAAGTGTACCAATATACAACTAACGACGTCCCCTGTAATGTAACGTACAGGACAACCTTTTTCTGTCTGTTATAATCGTGTTGTGTGTCCTTTCCTTACCAACAGGCTTTGAGCTGACGTGCCGATAAACTCCTGTTTCTACATCGATATGCTTCATAGTTGTAGGAAAACGGACATAAATCTGCGACCTGAGGAGAGACAGCTGCTCCTACCAACATCATCTACTCAGTGCCATCCGTCTGATTTGTGTTGTATAAACATACCTTTTCTGTCCATTGGAAAAGCTGGTCTTCTGCAAGGTAGCAAGTCACTTGGCATATCAAAACCTTCAGGGAAAGAAACACAAGAGATATATTATGCAACGTTTTTCAATTAAAGACATGCTTTTAATTCTCATATAGTCTGTGTTATAGAGATGCAAACACGAGGGAGTATCTTTTAAAAAGGGCCCCGTTATGCTTTCAAATTCATATCTTCTGTCTCTACTGGGACATGTCTCCATTCCTTAATGTTCAGAAAGCTCTTTATTGTTCTCACACTGCCTATGCTGCAGCACCTCTTTTCACCCTCTGCCTGGAACCAGTCTGCTCTGATTGGTTAGCTGGCCTGCTCTGTTGTGATTGGTCAACGGCTTAGAGATGTCCCGCCCCTTAGCCTATCACGTACAATGTGTTGGATCCCTAGCCAATAGAAGTGCGAGTGCTACAAAGTGATGGCACGATGTTACAGAAGTAACAAAGGAGTCCATGTGAAGTGTTTCAGGGAGGGGGGGAGAGACTCCCTCTGGTAGGACATTTGAGATTGTAGCCTTTGCAGACCATTTACATGCACTGAAACCTATATAACACACTACAGGAATGCGATAACCATTCTTTTACTTCTAGAGAAAGGTCACTCTGCTGACCATTTGGTTATCTAGCAGACACTGGCAAATTAATGTCTAAAATGCTTAATAATGCTTCAAAATGTAAATAAACTATATTAAATAAACGCAGTCCGATGACAGGGCTCCCCAGTGGATATTTGACACATTATGCTAGCGCTGCATTATTTATATTATTGATTAATCAGCGGATTATTTCTTGATTAACTGTTTGCGCTCTGTGTCGGCAGAAAACGGTGAAAAAGCCGAGCCCCGTGTTCCGGAGCACAAAGTGACGTCTTCAGGTGTCTGATGTGAAACGCAGTAAATCAGTGATGTATCAACTAATGGGTGATTGCTGCGGTATCTGTTGTCCACAGCTGCTTCCCACTGTTTGAGAATCTTCTCCTTCAGCTCATTAAATCCCTGCAGCGTCAGAACACAAGTGTGTAGTAAATCTGACGCGGCACACATCAGACGGCCCGACTTTATGGGAGAGGCGGCGGATTACCAGGGCTCATTAATCCTGTGTGCGTGCGTGGCCTACTTTCCAACTTTTAAAGCTGAAATGCGGTTTCATATTAGATTTTTGAAATGATGCTGACATGACTAGTACAACATACACTACAAAGGTGTTGGATTCATTAACTTCTACTAACTATAAAACGGCTTTAACAGATGTTTTTTATGATTTATTTAAATGTTCATTAGACGCATCTTGTTGTGAAAACACTGAAGGTCCTCTTCCAACATGAGAGCAACATGATAACAAAGGTATCAACTGTAGCTGTGAACATGACAGGATGTGTGATGACCTGGAAGAGCATCAGGACTGTTTGAGGCAGATGATAGCTATGTGATGAACATGATGATTCAGCCTCTATGGAGAGAGACATCAAGCATGCTCATTTCTGACGTGGAGCTAATCTGAAGTAAACATTGAATACTGCTTTCTATTCCTCCATCTTGTGACTGTGTAACTCCCTCTCTTGGATATCAGCATGTGAAGGACACTGCTCAGGAACTACTTGATGCTCTGTATGTGATGACTCCTTCCATTCTGGAGAGGATCACAGATACACGGATCCTGAGGTTGAAGCTCAAGCCGGTGACGAGGGAGATTTTTCTAACACATCTGCATTTCTTTGATCTATCCAATTTCCTCAGGACGTTCCTCCTGTTCGCAGCTTGACAGTGAACTGGGGAGGATCGTTATAATAGGCTCCTGATAAACTAATCAAACAAATGAAAGCTCAGCAGTAAAGTCCGTACACTGACTGATTATTGAGTTCACAGCGCTGTGGGGTCACTCACTGCTGGGTTGTCTTTCGGTCTGTAGAAAACACAGGTCGACTCCTCGCTGGCGACCCCCCCGCTCCTCTCGTTCCACACCGATGCTCGTCCCAGCGCGTCCCAGTTTTCAGAGCTGAGAGCGTACACCGACAGAAACCCTGTGGAGACGGGTGAGAACTCAACAGCAGCTCACACGTCAGACAGACCTACAGTGCCGTTATAGAGCTCTCCTCACAGCGGACATTGGGACAGGTATCTGCTGTGACTCAGGTCTGATCAATTAATGTATAACATATTTAAAAAGTTAATCATTTAAGGTGTTTCTGGGGAAATGCCTACTATTTATTGGTTTCATCCGATGAGCGGTTAGCTTTAATTAGCTGTATGTGACGTTGAAGGGGTCGCTGAACTTATCCAAATCTTAATGATGGGCCAGAAGAAGCCTTTTGTAATCTTTTTGTGTTGTTAGGTTGCAAAATAGTACAAGCATAATTCATATTAAGAGAGCCAAATCAAACTTGTGTTACACTGAACATGTTCACAGTTAGACAAAACAGCTGCAGTTCAAGCCAGAGTCCTGCACGGGTCTGATTTTCAAGACCCGCTCCCGCCCCGCGCCCGAGACGTGCTATACCGAACCCGCCCCGCTACCCGCACATATTGCCAATTAGTTCCGCAACCCGACCCGTCGGCACAAGATCCGCAACCCGACCCGAACCCGCATAGCCTATATATGAGCAGTGAAAACGTGCAATTATTAAAACACGCAGTTGCATATTTTTCTCAAAAAGCGTGGGATGTTGGTTATTTTCTCCATCTAGGAACCAAAAGCCTCCCAGACGTTGGATTTCGCTCTTGAGGAAGTGTTATTGAAAAGGCTGTATTGTCCGTGTGACGAAGGTAACTTCCTCACTATGGACTGACGGCTTCAGGCCGGGTAATAGGGCACTTTATTGGCGTGATTGCACAGTATATGTTGTCTGTGGCTGATGATTGTGTGCACCTGGTGTCCTGTGGTGTCTCCTCCCCCCTCACCTGTGTCTTGTTGTGATGATTGGAGGGTGGGTATTTTAATTTTAGGCTCTGTTGCCCTGTCTGTTGAGAGGGCTGGGTGTGTGTGAGATCCTTGTGGCTGCAGGATGTGGACAAAGAGAACGGCAGGATTGAGACTGTGAACTTTGTGCCCATGATTTTAATAAATGCCCACGCCGGGTTATATTTTTGGACGTTCTGCCTCTGCCTCCTTGCTTGGTCTGGGCCGCTCAACGGTCAGCTTCACAGTCCGCTAGAGAGCTTCACCTCAGCCATTTCGAAGGTGGCGCGCTCAGCAGCAGATTGATGCGCTGCAGAGGTTATGATTATGCGTGGTCCCGCGGGGGAGAGGTCTGAGGATTTAAACATTAAACTAAATTATTATTATTTTAATATATTTATTATGCAATACCCGCGACCCGACCCGCATCATCTTTGTTTTACCTAGAACCGAACCCGGAAAAAAGCGTTTGAAAAAATACCACCCGCGAATCACCTTTTTTGCGGGTCACCCGTCGGACCCGATGCAGGACTCTGGTTCACGCTGACATTGTGTACTTTACCATACTGTGATGGATATTACTATTTATTTCCGACATTTTATTGACAAACAATCCAATGGTGAAATAAGGAACCACATTCACTCAATTAACCTCAAGTTAAAATATTCAAAGTAGCTCTTCTATCAACAATGCCTGGCCGCATTATGTAATTTAGTTCTTGTTGGGTTCTTGTTCTCCTTGTTTTTTCTGTTTGTTTTGCTGAACTGAAAATCTGTGTTATCTCAGAGTTAATGGCGCTGCATGGACTGCTCCATGTTCCAACGTCCTCTGAGGGAACATTAACGTTTCATGTCATCTGTAATAATATTGGGTGTCCTTTCAGAAAGACTCAATAATGGTAATGCAACATTCAGCTGCTCTGACACTTACTGGCGGCGTTGTGTCCCACAGCGAGGATGAAGTCTGAACACGGCAGCTTGTTTCCGGACTTCAGCGACTCGGAGACTTCGGGGCTCCAGTGCAGATGAACCTCCCTGATCAATGAGGGACGGGGGTTAGGAGAAAGCAACAGTTATACAAAACACTGCACAACTAAATAATTAAAGACTAAAGGCCACTTAGTATCCAGCTGCCTGCAAGGAACGACCATGTTTTCCTTAAATCATATCCATATATGTACATACATTTCCATATAGGTCTCTAGCAGATTTGACACAACATTTTTAAGGTTATTTCTCATATTTTATTATTAATGACATCTTTGTCTACTTAACTTAAAGGGAGGGTCGGTAAGAATGGAGAAACCAGCTGGAGTGCGCTAGAATTTGAAAATACACAGCCGGAAAAAATCTGCCCCTTCCTTCAGACTTCCTCACAGAGCCCCTCCTCCAACACACACGAACGTGCACATGACCAATGAGGGCACGAGATAAGTTTGTGCCCAGATGGAAGGCTGACAGGCAGGTAGGCCATCCAATCACTTTAGCCGGGCCGGCTCAGATGATTGGTCGTGCTTTTTACAGCACAACGGCTTCCACAGACGAATTTTTTGTTTGTATTTATTGTCAAAGCATTTAATATATTCATTGCTATCGGGATGTTAAGAGCATTCCATGGAATATAACAAGTGTTTCTGAAGTGAATTACCTACCCCACCTTTAAGCACTCCTTAAGGCCACGATAATCAAACCCCACCTCTCCTCAGAAGAGATTGAATCAGGTACTTTACTTTGAGGTATTTGGACTTGTCAATTGCATGCTATTTTGTACATCTACTGAGCAATCTTGGAAATAGTGTGCTTTTTAAGCCAACTTTATTCGACAGCTCAGTTCAATCTTGCGACCCAGGTCCCGTAGGCATCAGGTTCAACAAATATGTGCTTAAACTGAACGTAAATTGCTTTTTAAAGTCTGCATCACAGGCACAGACTGTGTGTAGATCAGGGGTGTCAAACTCAAGGCCCAGGGGCCGAATCCCGCCCGTGACTTCATTTGATGTGGCCCCACAAGAGCTTGCAAAGAATATAATATGTTTATTATACGGTTCCATGTCGATTTACAGAAGCACGTTGCCATAAACTACATGTCCCACAATGCATCTCAAATGTGATTTTTTTTTTTTCAGAAGTTGCCTTTCTTTCAAAATGTAACTTTTTTTCAAAATTTCATTTATTTTTCTCCAGAATTTGGCTTTTCTTTTTAAAATCATTTTGTGACATTCTCACTGAAGAGAATTGCAATTATTTGCCCCAGACTTCTGCTTTCAGACGTAGTTAATTAAGTTATTACACTATCCGATAATAATCCAATCCAGAGGCAATAGTGTAATATGACACATTATTTTATATTACATTTTTATATGTATTTTTATATAGTCTTATATATAAAACTGGCCCTTTGAGTGCTACCATGATGCTAATGTGGCCCGAGATGAAATTGAGTTTGACACCCCTGGTATAGATTGAATAATAGTATAGTAAGGGTTCTGCAAGGTCGGAAGAACCTGTATGGGAGTGGATTTACAAAAAGGTAGCAATTGTTTAGCTGAGAGTGATGTAATTAGCAGAGGTGTAAGCACATTTACTCAAGTACTGTACTTTTTTGAGATACTTGTACTTTACTAGAGTATTTCCATTATATGCTACTTTGTACTTTTACTCCACTACATGTATTTAATACCTTTAGTTACTCTACAGATGTGGATGAATGATGTGAAATCTAATCAAGTGTTGAATCAGACTTTAGTTCCACCTGGAGTGAATCCACCAGCTACCCTGCAGTCTACAAAGTCATTCAAACCAGCTGCACCTTCACCAGCTTTGAGAACACTTTCATGATCAATCATTATAAAACATATCATATATATTATTCAGAAATGGACCAATCTGCACAACGACTACTTTTACTGTCGCTACTTTAACTATATTTTGATGATCATACTTTTGTACTTTTACTTGTAACAGAGTGTTCCTACACTGTGGTACTTACTTTTACTCAGTACAGGATCTGAGTACTTCTCCCACCTCTGCTGGTTATAATGCCATACACACTAACATCATGCTGCAGGAGTTTGTTGATTGTTTTAGTGATCATTAACATTGTGTCGTTTGAATCTGATCCGTTATTATACGTTTTTAACTGGTTTATATTGAGTCTTATTCACTTCTTTACTCAGCTTTGGATTCCATAATGTACCCATCTTCTATTTTATTGTAAAAATAAACCAAAGCAATACAAATATTGTCACAAAAAGGAAATCAAGGGGTGGGTGAAATGTCATGTGTCATGTTAGCTAGCTAGAGCCTGGAAGATGCTAACTCAGATCAACGTGTTTTACATATGCGTGTATAATGCTCACATACAATATAACGTCTTACAACTTATTTCACCATTTCACATGACTTGATTAAACTGTCTGTCGTCATTAAACTAATATTACATGTCCATGCTTCCTGGTTTCCAGTCCTTATGCTAGCTGGCTAACGTTATTTACCTCTTTTCCTCCAGTTCTCTGCGGATTTCTGCATCCTCTTCGTTCTCATCGACCTCCTCTTCGTCTTCCTCCACAGCCCGGGAATACACCGACAACACTTCACCGAAAAACGTCGCCATAATCACTTAGTTTACTAAAGGAAAAGCGAAAGTTAACTTAGTGGTTCAGACTTGCAGATGTGAAAATACTTCCTCAACTTCCGCCGGCAGCGACACCCCTTCAAAATAAATTCTCAACGCTTGAATCCTTCAGAATAAAATAATAACTTCCACAAACTAAAGCCAAGATAAGGTACACATTATTTTAGGTTAAGACTTATCTTGAGGTACATAACGTTGTACAGGAGCATTGACACGCCAAAAGGTTAGTTATACCTGATAACAAATTACTTAAATTACATACATTTAACAATCTAAAAGCCTGAATAGATAGAATTGGGCTTTTATTAAATTATTATAGTTGCATTTTTGCAGAGGTGGGAGAAGTACTCAGATCTTGTACTTAAAGTGCACTTATCGTGCTATTTTTAGGCAATTTTTTTAAATGTCTATGAAGTGTTTTGTTCAAAATACAAACAGATCACCCATTCTAGCCATGCCATATCCCTCTATTTCACTTCCTGTTTCAAAAGTGCTGATTTTGGGTATAAAGCTTTAAAAAAAAGAATTGATAAAAAAAAAAGGAGGGGGCTGAGCTCATGCGGGGCCTTGCAGCTACTGTCTAAACTAAATACTGCCGTGATGAAACGCCATATCATGGATTATCAAGGATTCTCTCTGAAACAGTCTGGAGCTCAAAGGCTTTCTCTCTTGCCGGTTATACCACAAGGTGAGTTCCTTTTTACTTCCTGCTTCTTCACACACATGCTCTCCAGTACAGGTTAGCTCCGAGTGTTAGCGATGCTAATGTAAACACCGACCATATTACGTTCAAAACAGTCGGGCATTGTTTCTGATAGCAACGTTTCTGATTGGGCCGTGAGTGTAAAACCAGCCTACATTTCCGATATTACATCATATCGGACGCAAATCTGGATCAGCTCCGTTGTATCCCCGTTTTTAGAGATTTGGGTACGGAGGAAAAGAGAGAGGGTTTTATTTTCTGACGCTGCGTGAGTTCCCTGACACACCGAGGACATATATGTATGTATAAAAGACATAAAAAAAGTGCATTTTGCATGATAGGTCCCCTTTAAACTAAAGTAAACTTAAGTAGAAGTAGTGTATACATATTCTGTTACAAATAAAAGTCCTGCATTCAAAATGTTACTCATTAAAAGTAGAAAAGTATTATCATCAAAATATAATGAAAGACAGTAAAAGTAGTCGTTGTGCAGATTGGTCCATTCCAGAATAATATATATGATATGTTTTATAAAGATTGATCATTAAAGTGTTCTCAAAGCTGGTGAAGGTGCAGCTAGTCTGAATGACTTTGTAGACTGCAGGGTAGCTGGTGAATTTACTCCAGGTGGAACTAAAGTCTGATTCAACACTTGATTATATTTCACATCATTCATCCAGATCTGTAAAGTAACCAAAGGTATTAAATACATGTAGTGGAGTAAAAGTACAAAGTAGCATAACATGGAAATACTCAAGTAAAGTACAAGTACCTCAAACAAGTACAGTACTTGAGTAAATGTACTTACTTAGTATGATCCGCTTTCCAAGGTTATTGACATCTACTATAAGTATCCTCCAGCTATCGATATATGAATTAATCATACCTCATATTATATAACATAATCTTTATTTCCCTTGAAGGGATATGCTGCAGAAACCCATTTCCTCAAATGCTCCATACATTTTCATTTAACACAAAACACTAATCAAAGGTAACTTTCCTTAAATAGTAGTAATCTTTTCTCAGACAACAATAATTGAATAAATTATAATATTAAGAGACAGATTTAGCTATGATGGGTTATGACTTCTTACAGTCGTTTACAGCTGGACAAAGGTGAAAAGTAAGTGTTGGAATATCAACTGATAACAGATGGCATTACACAAATGTGGTCGATACAGCAGGGAAAAAGCGTATACAGTGTGTATAGATTTATGTTTCACAGTAATAATATTGACAGGTTACAAAAACCGTAGTGTGTATTTGACTCACATTGTGAATTCATGTGCACCTGTGGTTTAAAGATACACCCAGCATTTATTTCCATCACTGTGATACGAGTTCCTACAAGTAAGGTGTGCATGAATATTTCAAAAGCACAGAAACACCATCAATTGAGCAGCTCAAACAAACAGAGACATGCAACACCAGTCGCTGCTCGCAATCCCTGCTGGGAGCTCAGAGCGGCATGCACGAGTACGGCCTGTCCCTCATTCTGCCTGAGCTGCTCACTTAAATCAATAAATCATTTAAGGCCTGTGTCTCTAGAGGTTTCACATGTATGGCTATACAATTCATAGGGGCTTGAATGTGACAATTAGCACAGGGAATCTTGATGTACTATTTTTAGCCCCTTTGTGCTAATTAAGGTTAAATCTGACATCGCGCATGACGTCTTCGTGGCGATGAATAATTAACACAGGTGGAAGAAAGCAGGAAAACACGATTCTTGAAGGATTCTGGCACATCCTTCAGTTGTACAGCTAGATGGAAACACAAGCCAAGTCATGTTAGGGGAAATTGGCTTCAAGATGACTGCAGAACATCCATCCTTTCCATTGTGTTGTATAATTCATTTTCCCCTTTAAGCTGTGCCCCCCGAGATGAGGGACAAACAGAAATGTGATGACATCAGCACGACCATAAAAATGCTTCATTGACACCAGAAAAAAAATGGTCCAGTGTTGGAAAGACAAACTGGACGGCGGGGTGAAGCCTAGGGTGGAATAGATAGTATAAACTCTATTACCAGGGCCGTGAGATAATGTGGCAAGATGGCCATAAAGCAGCAGAAGAGGGGTTAGCTGTCACAACATGGAGCAACATGCTAGGAGCAAGCTTCAGGCTGCGGTAATATAACGGATAGTGGAGGGAGCGATGGAGAGAGAGAGGGATGTTCTGCAGCTTAACAAACAATAAAGCCTCGGGACGAGAAGAGAGGAATGTCAAGAGGACAAACAGGGAATGTCACAACATCATTGGCTATTAAAAAAAGGGATGAGGAGTCAGAGGACATTCAGAGAGAGACTGAAAGCCTGCCTGTCTTTACCTTGTGAGGCTGCGGTTCTAATTATTGTTATTTATACAGTCGTTCTTCAGCGTCAGAGGCACGAACCTGGCATGTTCCCAAGAGGAGAATTTATAATTATACTGTTGACCCCCCCCTGTGACATTTCCACCAGTGCCGCCGTGTCCCAAAACATCAGGAAATATCAATATCTAACTGGCAGATTAGCAAGAGATTTACTGTGCAAAGCCATGCTTCTACCAAGAGTAATGTTTTCAATTGTAGGTTCTGTTGTTTCATATTTGGCCAACACTCAGCATATCAGCCCACTAATGTACGATTCTTTTAGTGATTTTAGAGAACACTGCAGCCTTGAGAGGAAACCAGCACGACGTTAAGACGTTAAATTCAGTGATTTTTTTGAGGTACTTACACTTCACTTGAGTATTTCCATGTTATGCTAATTTACACTTCTATCTCCTCTTAATCTCAGAAATTATTAGCAATTGTAATTAGCGGCTCCCAAACTGTGGAACCTCTGCCCCTGGAGATCAGACAGGCCTCCACACTGCCTGCTTTTAAATCGCTTCTTAAAACCCACCTCTTCTCCTTAGCGTTTTAACATTTGGCGTTTCAACATCTTTCGGAGTGTTGTTTTTTTGCATTTAAATTGTTTTTTGTTTTTAATTGTACTTGTTTTATGGTGTGTGAGCTGAGCTGTGTTACTTTTTTGTATGCTTTGTTTTATCTATTTGCCTGTACAGCACTTTGGTCTGGAGGTTTAAAGTGCTTTATAAATAAAGTTGTATTGTATTATTGTATTGTATTAAACCCCATATTATATGCTTATGCATTAGGCTGCTCTGTGCCGTTGCTCAAAGTGTCTGAAATTGGCTGGACTAAATTATGAAAATATGCTTAAAGGTGGGGTAGGTAAGTTTCAGAAACCGGCTCGAGATACACTTTTTGTTATATTCCATGGAATGCTCTTAACATCCCGATAGCAATGAATATATTAAGTGCTTTGACAAAAAATCCATACAATTTTTTTTATCTGTAGAAGCCGTAATACTGTAAAAAGTAAAGGCTAAAATAACTGGATGGCCTACCTGCCTGTCAGCCTTCCATCGGGGCACAAACTTACCTCGTGCCCTCATTGGTCATGTGCGCGTTCGTGTGTGTTGGAGGAGGGGCTCTGGAAGGAAGTGGTAGATTTTCTCCGGTTGTGTATTTTCAAATTCTAGCGATCTCGAGCCGGTTTCTCAAATGTACCTACTCCACCTTTAAAGATGATTACAGAATATAACTGTGAAAGGAGCCATTCTGAACATTGAGTACTTTTACTTTAATTTATTTGTAACATCTTGTAATGGAGTATTGTTAGACCGTAGTACTTTTACTTATATAAAGCATCTGTGTACATATTCCTATACTGCTTTATACACGTGCATGAAAAATGAAAAAAAGCTACGTGAGACCTTTGAGTGTTTTTCACACCACCAACACTTTTACAGGAATTCAGGACTGACTTGTAATGAAGTATTTTCAGACCATTATATTTCTACCTTTACTTAACTACAGTATTTATTTCAATATTGCTTGATATAGAGATGCAAGAAAACGTGAGACCTTTGAGTGTTTTTCACACCTCCAAAACATTCCCAGGAATTAAGCAATTTGACTTGTAATGAAGTATTTTATATTTCTGCTTTTACTAAAGTATCCAACACGGCTTGATTAACAGATGCATATCAAACTGGAGAAAAGTGGTACTTGAGACCTTTGAGAGTTTGTCACACCACCAAATGTTTGCATATGCAGAAATGTTTAACACACACTCATGCACCGCTTCCATCAGACCTCCCACTCACACTCACATAGTCGTGGGGTGATTTAAAGTGATGTGGACTGTGGGAGGAAAGCGAAAAAACGCCCGGAGTATTTCCCACGCAGACACACACACGCAAACAGATACATGCGAACCCCACGATCAGTTGCTTAGGAACCGCATTGTTCATCCACTGGGGGTGTGATCACTTCTGAGTAAAGTGTGGGATTAATCATGTGAACTTGTGTGTGAAAGCTAGCGGGGCTCTGGTGATGCTGCTCGAGCCTGGAGGTGGGTGGGAAAGGTGAGCTGATGATGATGATGATGATGATGATGATGATGATGATGATGATGATGATGATGATGATGATGATGATGATGATGATGTACCCGATGAAGAAAATATCCATACAACCGCGTCTGTGAGCAAACTGTGAGGGGGAGGACGTTTATAGAAGTTTGATAAATATGACATGTTTAAAAATAAGCTTACTGACTGACGTCGGACACAGTTTAAAATCCAACCACATTTCATAAGTATACTCGTGTATCCTATTGGCTATCTGTTAAAGCGTTTGAAGACGAGTTCTAAAACAATAAATACAGTTTCTTAACAGGTCAGTCCGGGGTTAGCTTCTCCTTTTCTATCTGCAACAATACAGTTATACCCATTAATGCATTAGCAGTTATAATCCACTAATATAATATAAATTCTTCTTCTTCTTAGTAAGTAGTTTTAGCTTTGAATTTGTACTTGTAAAGTAGTATTTGTACACTGCGGTATTGCGAATATTTTACATATATATATTTAGTTTGACTTTTAATACCAAAGGTACACTTTGCTGCTTCCAAACATTTCCCAATATCATATAAAGTACATCTTATCTTATCTTAATACCGTACTTATACCTCTTTGTATTTTACAAAGCTGTATTACTTCAATAACCTATAAAATATACAAGTATCTGTTTCCACCACTGGAGACAAAGGCTTATCCTAAACAAAGGAATAGATATTAATAATGGCCGTAACAGTGTGTGTGTGTGTGTGTGTGTGTGTGTGTGTGTGTGTGTGTGTGTGTGTGTGTGTGTGTGTGTGTGTGTGTGTGTGTGTGTGTGTGAGAAACCAATTAGCCGAAGAATAGATCAATCAACACATCTCAGACACAACGAAAGGATAATTTCCTTCTCTCCACGTCTCACATATATTTGATGAAAGATTTCTTTCAGCTGGCTATGTCACTCACAGTTCTAAACACGCATATATTAAATCTCAGTGACGCTGGTGATGTCATAACTCTCACTCCATGTTTCCCTTTCTCCACCTACAGTATACTGTCTCTACACAAGGAAGCCATTAACAGGAAGAACAAAGCAGGGAGGTTGTTTGTCTTCATTTCGAGTGCAAAAATGTAAAATCCTCACATAATAAATGCACGCAGTTTATCACACGAGTGCTCGGCGACAGGTTCATCATTAAAAAAAAAAAAGTCAATTTGTGGAAAGACATCTCTCTGCGGTCCTCATTCATTATTTTCCTAAAACTATTTCTTGTGCACAAAAGGAAAGTTGGCCTGTGTCTGTGTGTGTGTGTGTGTGTGTGTGTGTGTGTGTGTGTGTGTGTGTGTGTGTGTGTGTGTGTGTGTGTGTGTGTGTGTGTGTGTGTGTGTGTGTGTGTGTGTGTGTGTGTGTGCGCGTGCGTGCGTGTGTGTGTGTGTGTGTGTGTGTGTGTGTGGCCTATCATTACCATCCTTGTGGGGACCCAAATGTGGGGACTCGCCCCCCTTATGGGGACATAATGAAGGTCCCCATGAGGGGAATCATTAATTTTAGGGTGAAGACTTGGTTAGGGTAAGGGTTAGGCATGTGTTGGTTATGGTTAAGGTTAGGATAAGTTTCCAGAAAATGCATGTAAGTCAGTGTAATGTCCCCTGAAGTGATGTATACATGGTGTGTGTGTGTGTGTGTGTGTGTGTGTGTGTGTGTGTGTGTGTGTGTGTGTGTGTGTGTGTGTGTGTGTGTGTGTGTGTGTGTGTGTGTGTGTGTGTGTGTGTGTGTGTGTGTGTGTGTGTGTGTGTGTGTGTGTGTGTGTGTGTGTGTGTGTGTGTGTGTGTGTGTGTGTGTGTATGCATGAGTGCATACATGGTAAACGGGCTTTTGTGAAGCTCATTCTAAATTCTGCTGACAGAGACTTGCAGGGGAAGCAGTGGCGTGAGCGTGGAAGGAATATCAAGAGGATGCTCCTGCCTGGAGATGGCCTGCCGCTTTAAAGATATCAGCTCATTCATATAAAGAATCACGACGTCACACACACACACACACTCTGAGTGGACAGCAGCGTGTACATCGATATACGTTTAGCATTCAGACCCACAAAGCTTTCTCATCACAGTTAATAACCCTGATTAACACAAGCTGCTGTCACAGAGGCTGGAAGAGGAAAGGGTGCCTCGATAACAGGCGGACACATAATGTGTCATTGAGAAAGAGAATAGTTTGGGTTTTTAATGAAACTGACAGCAAGGCGGACGGTCACTGAATATATCTACTCCTGTCTGCACTAAAGCACTACTTTATACTATAATAAACTACAATTAAAGACATATCGCCACATTTATTTTAAAACTGTTGTTCACCCTGATGGAGATTTATTATACAGAATATAATACAAATAATAAAATATGACTATTATTATTATTATTATAAGTAAGGACTCATTTGAGCCCAGCTTTATACCAGCTGCAACATTAAAGAGGCCCTATTCTGCTTTTTGTGGTTATCCTCTTCCTGCCTGTTATTCAGGTGTTAGTGCATGTAAATGGTCTACAAAGGCTAAAATCCCAGAGTTTCTAACATAATGACATCACTAAGTCAATCAATCAATCAATGTTTATTTATATAGCCCAATATCACAAATGTAACATTTGTCTCAGTGGGCTTCACAGTGTGTACAGAATATCAGTATGATAATACGACCCCCTCTGTCCTTAGACCCTCTGTCCTTAGACCCTCTGTCCTTACACCCTCTGTCCTTAGACCCTCACATCGTACAAAGAAACACTTCCAGAGAAAACCCACAGTTTAAAGGGAACATGGGAGAAACCTCAGGGAGAGCAACAGAGGAGGGATCCCTCTCCCAGGACAGACAGACGTGCAATAGATGCCGTGTGTAAATCAGAGATAATACATTTACAACATAGGTAGTCCAAATGTTTGGAAATGCATGTGTCTGTAATAAGAAGATGAATCCACGAGGATGTCAACAATCCTGTGGGAGCCATCAGGGAAGTAGCATGACGAGAGTCAGGCAGGACCGCAGAGACAGGTTCAGCCACGACTCAGGATCCAGGGCTCAGGATGCCGGACTCAGGATCCAGGGCTCAGGATGCAGGACTCAGGATCCAGGGCTCAGGATGCAGGACTCAGGATCCAGGGCTCAGGATGCAGGACTCAGGATCCAGGGCTCAGGATGCCGGACTCAGGATCCAGGGCTCAGGATGCAGGACTCAGGATCCAGGGCTCAGGATGCCGGACTCAGGATCCAGGATGCAGGACTCAGGATCCAGGGCTCAGGATGCAGGACTCAGGATCAAGGGCTCAGGATGCCGGACTCAGGATCCAGGGCTCAGGATGCAGGACTCAGGATAGGGCTCAGGATGCAGGATCCAGGGCTCAGGATGCCGGACTCAGGATCCAGGGCTCAGGATGCAGGACTCAGGATCCAGGGCTCAGGATGCAGGACTCAGGATCCGGGGCTCAGGATGCAGGACTCAGGATAGGGCTCAGGATGCAGGATCCAGGGCTCAGGATGCCGGACTCAGGATCCAGGGCTCAGGATGCAGGACTCAGGATCCAGGGCTCAGGATGCCGGACTCAGGATCCAGGGCTCAGGATGCAGGACTCAGGATCCAGGGCTCAGGATGCAGGACTCAGGATCCAGGGCTCAGGATGCCGGACTCAGGATCCAGGGCTCAGGATGCCGGACTCAGGATCCAGGGCTCAGGATGCCGGACTCAGGAGTCAGGATCCAGGACTCAGGATCCAGGGCTCAGGATGCAGGACTCAGGATCCAGGGCTCAGGATGCCGGACTCAGGATCCAGGGCTCAGGATGCAGGACTCAGGATCCGGGACTCACCTGTTCCTGTTTTGTTTTCTTCAGCCTATGTATCTGTATGATTATTATTACTTTTTTGTTACTTCCCATTGTAAAGCGTCCTTGGGTTTCGTGAAAGGCGCTATAGAAATTGAAATTATTATTATTATTATTAGGACTCAGGATCCAGGACTCAGGACCACAGCTACAGGATCAGCCACGACTGGCGTAGATAGACACCAAAAAGAAATGTTTAAGTAACAATACTCTTCTTTTGGCTAACGCTACAACACAATATACGTGATAGGCTAAGGGGGCGGGACATCTCTAAGCGGTTGACCAATCACAACAGAGCCTGCCAGCTAACCAATCAGAGCAGACTGGGCTCTGGTTTCAGACAATAAACATAGGTATTACTTAGTACTTTTACTTATGCATATACTTCCTCACCACTGGGAACTATATATTTTTGTTGAGATGCATAAAACTGCTAAAATAAACATATTTCCCCGCAGCTCTGCTGAGTGTTTCCACATCTTTCGGCCCATTGTTTTGGTTTTCACCGCTGTGGTTCACTCCCTCTCAAACCTCGTTTCCAGCCTCAGCGAGCTCCAATAAACCCACTGCTGTGTGTTGATGGGCGGGTAGCACACAGTGTGCAGCAGTGTGAAATTGGACAGGGTTTAAACTTCTCTCAAGCTCTTTTTCTCTCATGAAAGCCTTCAAAGAGAGACTTGTCTGAACGGTTGTACTATTACCTCCATTTGAACAATTCATCAAAGATACACACTTTGTGCCATTTAATCTGTTTGTAGAGGCTTTCAAAGACAATACGTTAATACGACAGGATTTCCTGCCACAGCTGCAGAGCCACCACTAAATGCAGCGTCCTTCAAAGCCCCAAAGAGGCTGTATCTTGAGAGTTTTTTATATAAGTAACAAGTATGCTATTTATTTGAAGGGTAAGTGTGTCCTCTGTGGTTGGAGTTAGGTCACGTGGATCTAATACGAGCCAGTTGACCTGGAAAACTGAGCGGACCTGATGAATATTAAAACAAGTGCTATAATCACTCTCCATTTAACAGCCCTAAAACATATGCCCGGCTTTAAACTGTGCATGAATAGTTGTATAAATGTTTCAGTATGCACTCATCTTCAGCGAGTTCATCATTCAGGGACCCTCTCTCCCTCCGAGGACATTCATTTTTCATGGAGCCCCGCTGGTGGGAAACATGTCCACAAGTAGGACTGGGATAATACTGTAAAACACGCTTTGTGGTACCAACACAGAGACTATGTGATTAAGTGTTGCCCTTTTCTTTTATCTGTAACTTATATCACAGGGTGTCCATTATTAAATATTTCATCAAACACTGCCTTCAAATCCTAAAATATGCTTGCAGCTTACTAATCGAAAACAGTGAAAAGTTTGAAAGGGGCTCTATCATACTTGTTTTCAGGTGTATATCAGTATGTAGTGTCTCTACTTTAAAGAATCCTCTCCTGCTGATGTTCAGGTGTATATCAGCATGTAGTGTCTCTACTTTAAAGAGTCCTCTCCTGCTGATGTTCAGGTGTATATCAGTATGTAGTGTCTCTACTTTAAAGAGTCCTCTCCTGCTGATGTTCAGGTGTATATCAGCATGTAGTGTCTCTACTTTAAAGAGTCCTCTCCTGCTGATGTTCAGGTGTATATCAGTATGTAGTGTCTCTACTTTAAAGAGTCCTCTCCTGCTGATGTTCAGGTGTATATCAGTATGTAGTGTCTCTACTTTAAAGAGTCCTCTCCTGCTGATGTTCAGGTGTAGATCAGTATGTAGTGTCTCTACTTTAAAGAGTCCTCTCCTGCTGATGTTCAGGTGTATATCAGTATGTAGTGTCTCTACTTTAAAGAGTCCTCTCCTGCTGATGTTCAGGTGTATATCAGTATGTAGTGTCTCTACTTTAAAGAGTCCTCTCCTGCTGATGTTCAGGTGTATATCAGCATGTAGTGTCTCTACTTTAAAGAGTCCTCTCCTGCTGATGTTCAGGTGTATATCAGTATGTAGTGTCTCTACTTTAAAGAGTCCTCTCCTGCTGATGTTCAGGTGTATATCAGTATGTAGTGTCTCTACTTTAAAGAGTCCTCTCCTGCTGATGTTCAGGTGTAGATCAGTATGTAGTGTCTCTACTTTAAAGAGTCCTCTCCTGCTGATGTTCAGGTGTATATCAGTATGTAGTGTCTCTACTTTAAAGAGTCCTCTCCTGCTGATGTTCAGGTGTATATCAGTATGTAGTGTCTCTACTTTAAAGAGTCCTCTCCTGCTGATGTTCAGGTGTATATCAGTATGTAGTGTCTCTACTTTAAAGAGTCCTCTCCTGCTGATGTTCAGGTGTATATCAGTATGTAGTGTCTCTACTTTAAAGAGTCCTATTTTTCTCATACTGCCTGTGCTGCAGCACCTCTTTTCACCCTCTGTCTGAAACCAGAGCCCAGTCTGCTCTGATTGGTCAGCTGGCCGGCTCTGTTGTGATTGGTCAACCGCTTAGAGATGTCCCGACCCTTAGCCTATCACGTACAATGTGTTGGTGTGCTAGCCAATAGAAGCACATAGAGTGTTACATAGTGATGTCATTGTGTTACTGAAGTAAACAAAGGATTCCAATGGAGGCGTTTCAGGCAGGGGGGGGGGGGGGGGGGGGGCGTGTTTGGGAAAACAGGGATTTTAGTCTTTGGAGACTATTTACATTCACAAAAACCTGTATAGCACATTAGAAGAAATGGGAAAAAAAAGAAAATCCGTTGGGCCCCTCTCAAAGAATCACAAATGTTTGTCTGATTTCTGAAATAAATCTGAGTAAGATTATCTATCTACCAATAGATGAGTAATATAAAGACACATTTTAAAAACATTTTAAATCAAAGCATAAAATAATAATGATTCGTAATAATGAAAACATTTTAGAGATTTCTTCAGAAGCCACTGCCTCTGACTCTGCTGTTTGTCATCAGGGACGAAGAGGCTGAATAGAAAGTGTTGTGGACCGGATTGTGGAACGGTGTGGGCTGAACCACCTGCGGCTCGGATAAGATCAAGGAGAGAAGACTCCCCTGTTCCCCTTCAAAGCAGCTGCTCCTGAAGTGGCCCTGGACAATAAGAGCTACTCAGTGAACTACATCCTGTTGATGTTATCGTGTCATGAAATGGCCTTTATCAATTATTTTCAATTCCACTCAGAAGGGGCCAATTACTCCCACCAGTAAACCAGAAGATGCGTATCTATGAAGAGCTGCAGGATTGTTTTTCAGTTGTGTTTGGAGACAAAACTACTAGGTATTTTAGGAAAAATATAATGGTTTGGATTAAAATAAGTATCCCTATGTTACGTTACTCAAATGAGGCACATATGCCATCAGACTTTTTATTTATTTCAAAGAGAGAAACCTTTCCCTCAGTAGTCGGTGCAGACCAACACAGAGCTAAGAGAGTATTGAACCAATATCATAAACATTAAGACTGACTGCATCACGGCAGCTGCCCTCCATGGAGGACCTCTACTCCCAGCGGCTCAGGAAGAAAGCCCTCCGGATTATAAAAGACCCGCATCACCCCCAGCCACAAACTGTTCTGCCTGCTGCCGTCTGCAGGCGTTACCGCATCCGGACTAAAACCACCAGACTCAGAGACAGCTTCATCCCACAGGCAAGAAGACTGTTAAACACCTGAACCTTTGAAACAACATCCATAACATTCATCTAGCTGCTACTTAGAAATTATTTATCTATTTATCTAATATATCATTCCAATAGCTTGTATATAGACTCTTATTTCACTATTTCACTATTTTTAAACTATTTTTCTTTTTGACTCCACTTCGAGCGATAGAACTATTAACAAAGCACTTATATACTAATAAAGGGCTGGCTTACCTAAAGCCAGTTGAGTAGCACTTGAAATGTTTTTGCTCTATGAAGCCTGATATGATTCTGTTTTCTTCAAGTTTGTATTTTGTTGGTCGAACGCACTTATTACGTCGCTTTGGATAAAAGCGTCAGCTAAATGCAATGTAATGTAATGTATTTGCTTTTTAATATTTACTCGCACTATATATTTGTCTGTTTATCTGTATTATTGTGTTGCACTGTTGGAGAAGCCTGTGACCTAAGATTTTCATCGACATAACTACACTGTAGCTATGTTCGTGTGACCAATAGAGAACCTTGAACCTTGAACTTAGTTAATTCTGTGGCCGTTTCCCCCAGTTAACAAGAAATCTGTCATGCAGGTTTCTTAGCTACCTAATCCAACAGTTTCCATAACATGTAACTGACCTTAACCATGCTGTAGTTGCCAAGCGCAGGAATAACAAGAGAGGATTTTAAAAAGCGTCATTATTGAACGTAGAGTCGTGACCGTTTTGTCTGTCAATGAGGTTGATTATTTGTCGGTGGTCAGTGTCTTCTTCCATGTGCTGTGGCAGCAGACTGAGAGCAGCTGACACTCACAGAAAGAAAAACAAGAAACAGCAACATCCGGAAAGCTTTGTGTGAACTGGGGGGAGGAGGTGCAGCCTGAAGCTCTGCTGGAGGTGTCAACGAGGAGCTGAAGCTGCAGAGCATCAGGAGCAATATCTTACACACTTCTTTCTGGGTGAAACACACTCCTTCCTCACAGAGGCAACACGACGATAATATCTCAGCAACTACTGTATTTGATCGCTTTAACGTTGGTGCATTTATTCCATAACCCCAGACGATGAATCATGCTGAGTTCGGTGGTTGTTCCCCTCTGCAAGAGGCTGTGTTGGTGGAAGCTAGGAACCAAAACATGAGTTCCACATTTGTGAGTTTGAATTAATAGATGCCAAAAAACTGCTACATAGCAATGTATAATATCAATCATAAGGAAAGATTAAACTGCTTCAGGATCAGATTAAGTTATAGCTTCTCACGTAGAAGGAATTTGACTTGGTGTTTGGTGCAATAATATACATTTTACAGTAAGTACTGCAAAAGTATTAGACTGTTACAGCAATAATGTCTAGTCTTTCAGGATGAAACGTTTCATATAATCAGATTTCATAATTTCTTTGATTGTTTTTCGCTTTGTTCTCAAAGCTATTCTACCTTCAGTCCAATTTATGGGCTTTTGTTTCACAGATGTGAGCATGCCATCCTATTAATTAGTGCAATGCATCCTGGGAAGATGTTGTCATCAATCAACACCACAATCAATCAGCTAATTGTAGTATGCTTTACCACGTCTCCAGTGTGAACACACACTTACTGCTTAGAATCAGTAGCGTGAAATGCAGACTCTTCTGTCTCACACCAAGAGACGCTGGTACTGCAGACACAATCAGACACGAACACAAAATGGAGAATGATGTTTTTGTCTGAGTTCACACTGCTTTAAGGTCAAGGTGCAGCCTCGTGGTAAATGTGTCTCCTCACTGCACACACTATATTTGGAGTGCTTGTCACACCGCCTGCAGCACTCTTCAAGTCGGGGGGGGAGCTTGATTTGGTGGGTGTTTAAATGAGTGGTTTTCCAACTTTTCTCTTCGGCAAAAATAAAAGCGGGGGTGTATTATTCACAGCTAATGTCAAACTGCTTATATTAGGCTATTATTAAGAGCACTTCCTTCATTTAAAACCAATGGCATAACTGCACTTAGTCTGTAAAGACCGGTTATCAAGTGATGAGTCAGTCCATCTCATCATTCTGCCAGAATATTTGGTCTCCAAGGAAGTCTGGCGGGGGATGAGAAGGCGGCGAACATCACAGATTACTTTTAAGACTCTAATGATTGTTTTTACTTTTATATTAAATTGGGAGTTATTATCTGGCCTTATTAGCATATTATTAAAGTGTGCTCTCTGTGGGCTCTTGCTGTCAACATAATGTTGTAATTCATATTTGTATTAACACACATTAAAACCTTCAGCCTTAATTATTGTTTTAAGGAATTCATTTTAGGATTTCTTTAAATTAATTAAAAGTGTTTTCGACAAAAATCTTAATAAATGGGGACTTTTTGAATGGGTTTAAATTGCTGAGAATGAGAGTATAACCTTAATTATATCAAATAAAATAATACAAATGTATCCACATCCTTTCCATAGGACAGACAAAGCTTTCAAGGGTGTTTAGTGGCAGTATTTGTAATGAGACACTGGTTTAATTAAAGATTTATATTGTAATGAATGCACATGGATGTTTACTAATTGCATATTTTGTATCTAAAACTATACAATATGGGCTTCCTTTCAGCCAACGTTCTCTCTCTAGTTTCTGGGGGAAAGCTAATAATTGGCACATTCCTATACTTGCTCTTGCCCAAAGGAATGCATGACAGCTGGACATTATTTACACCCCTCGTTATGAGGCTTAAACGCTACAAATCATGCAGCATTTGACTGACCACACCCTCCGGAATGTCAGTGGCTGCAGATCAAGTTCTAAAATTATAACTAATTTATTCATTGTTTGATTCAAGTGAAACGTCAATACGCACAGGGGAGCATATGCACGCGGGGGTTGGTAGACTGTTTGAAGAAAGAAAAAAAGCGGCCGTGCCAGCTGACTATAAGGAACCTTTAATGCAGCTGCAGCTCTTCATTCAGATGCTGAGCGGAGCAGCGGAGGAGCGGAGGAGGGAGACGCTTTCCAGGGGAAATCACCACAGCTCTTTTTGTTATCGCGTTTTAAAACCCACTTTAATGCACAGTGAGGGAATTCCTTCCCGTTACTAATTTAGCGGGGGAAGTGGTTTCCTGAATGCAGACTGAGCGGATTGCGGCAATTTAAAGCGTCCTGAGTGATCGGAGCTCAGCAGCAGCATCTCATTGTATGAAATGCGTCACCGTGATCCTGTTCTTCCATTCACACACATCGGCTCTCCACTCACGGACTGTTCCCCGAACTGACTGTTTCATCAGGTAAGGATTCCCTTTATTTGAATTAATTTTTATCTCAAGATGCAACAAATGCAGACATTATCCTCTGACAAAGATGCTGCGTGAGTGCAGGAGAGGATGGCTCCTGTTTGGCTACATATTGTAGGCCTATTACAATAGATGATGTATTGTCCCGACTTCTACCCCATCTTATATTCATGGCAGCATCTTTTTTGTACATTTGCTCTAAAGGTAGGCAGCTTTTTGTCATTGTGGTTTAGCGTGAACAGTGCGCACTGTCAATGTGAAATGGCGTTACAAATGGATCCAGTTAATGAGGGTTGGTGGGCGGTTCTGGTGGTTCTGATACAGTGTCCTCTGAGCTCGCTCTCATGTGTCTTCTCTTCGGTGCAGGTAACCACATGCGCGGGCCAGTGTCACCGCGCTGAGCCCGGAGAGCACGAAGGGTACCGGGGTCAGAGAGACACGAGTGGCCGGGAAAGGTGGACCGGATGACGGCCAGAACCTCTGAGGCCTCGGGGCTGTCGGTGCCGCCGCACCGCTGTCACGGGGGTCTCCAGGCCGGTAACGGCACGTGCGCGGAGCAGCTCCACTTCTTTCCACCCCTCTCCTCCACCCTTGCGCTCCTCGTACTGGTGGCCGTGCTCGTGGGGATCGTCCTCGTTTCCCTGGCAACCTTCCACTTCCACAAAAGGAAGCTCCGGAACAGGAAGATCCAGCGCGCGCAGGAGGAATACGAGCGCGACAGTCGCAGCCCCGCGCGCGGCGCAGGGACGCGCGGAGAGCCCGCGAGGCCGTGCGTCATCGTCAGATCCGTGAGATGTGAGGAGGAGAGGCTGTCGTGCCCCCAGAGTGCAGCGAGCCAGGACGCCACCGAGGTGCTGCACGAGACAGTTCACATTGACTGTTAACTTCAGGGACTGTGGAATAAACAGAAAAGCAATAAGGCACAACGAGCTCCCCATCTCTGCTGCTTGTAGATTAGAAACATTAACGCAGAATACTGAGCAGAATAGTCGGCAGAGGTAAAACTACAGTGACACATAGGATAGCTTCACACCTTCCTTAACACAATAGTATTAAGCCAACCGGTAATTACTTATGAGACTGTAAAGTATTTGCCTGCTTTGACTTTTGGACCTCCTCCTCTTCCTTTTAAACCCTCAAAGATGTTTAAACTTGAAATCTTCCCTCGGATGTGACACGAGGTTGTGTTGAATTATTAAGAGTTTAGTGACACAACACAGACCCTAATGGCTCGCTGATCTTCCTTGGCATGTCTCTCTGACACACTACCAGTATGTAGTTAGACTATAATGGATGTTGTGGTGCTGTTAGGCAGTGCAAAGCTGCATATAGGCTGTAGAAAATGGCTTATTTGTTTGCGTAGTATTTTTTCCTTCAATTAAGTGACCTAGCATATTTGCCTAAAGTACTGTCCTCCAATGTCTGTTAGACATCTAGCTCTAGTTAGTCCGACAGACTTTTTGCTGTAGTAATGCACATAATGGGTTTTTTAATGTGTCAGATAGTAAGTTTTAGCGCTAATACAGTATTTTCCTTTTTGAGTATTTATAATGTATTCTCTGACATGTAATATGTTTAGAATCCAACAGAGGGTTTGAGTTTAAGCCCATCTTCTTCTTTCTCCTTTTTTAATCCTTCATATTGTATTATAGTGGGCTTAATATAAATTCTGTGTAATTTATTATATGAAATCACTGTAAATGTATGCCATTATGAGAGCTGGAATGTTTTACAGTAACATCATCTTTCTGGAGTTCATATAATCTGCCTTATCAAGGAAAATATGTAATATTCTAAGTTTATAAATAAATACTTACATTATGTTCATCCTTGTAATGTGTCAGTTACCTTAAATGCTTGACGACTGTTTGGGATTCTTTAAAAAATCAGATTTGCTACTTCTCAGTGTATTGAATGGACTGGTTGAAAATGTACATGACATTAGATAATATGCAAATTGTAGTTGGGTTTTCATTACATCACCCAGTAGGCGATTGACTTTATAGGGGAGATCCATTTGCACGGGGTCCCCTGCATTAAACCTCTATAGCAGTGCTTCTCAAAGTGTGGTCCGCGGACCACTGGTAGTTCGTGCGCGCCCCTTAGTGGTCCGCAAGTATATTGGTAACATTTCACATTTGAAATAAATAAATACATTTAAGTTTTCCCCACTCTCGCGGGAACATCTCCGCAATGGAGCGAGCTTAAGTTTAACTTTTGATATAGCATGATATAGCCCGGCGCAACACCTTCATCACACATGTTGCCACTTGTTTGTACCATTTTCAGGCGATTTGTAATCTATTCTAGAAAAACGATGTGATTTTGGATATTTGTGGAGTTAGGTGGTTCGCGAGTGTTTTTTTATTGGTTAAGTGGTCCTTGGTATGAAAAAGTTTGAGAAACACTGCTCTATAGCTATCAAAGTATTACTGCTTATCCAATTCCTATGGTATAAACGACACACGTAAAATACTGTTACTACACATTTAGACCCAGTGCATATAGAACAGTGCACTGTAAATACCCCATCAATCTTTCAATGGGATTTATGAACATGAAGGTTATCCATAGAAGTACCACCCTTAATCTCAACATCTCATCATAATGGCGCTACAGCCTGTCGTATTGGAGGTCAGTGGAAGTGAATCAGCGTCATTCAGTGTTGGCCAGGTACCAGGACACCATGTTCCTAATTGTCCCGAGTCGGAAAAAGGCCTGGGAATATGAAGTAGTCTTTGGCAAAGCTCCGGTCCCGGAAGATGCACTGACAGACTGCCCGTCGACCCTATCTCATTGGCAAAAGTGCAACAGAATGAAACCATTTATCTTAGCAGGGAAATTGGAAGTAAGTCAACAAAAGATGACTCATGCTTTCTACATTCAAACGTATGTTCCCCTCAGACCAATTTATAGATTGGGAGCTGGAATACCAAACATATTTTTGGGATGAACAAAAAAGGAATTACATGGCACTCGAGACATGGATTTCTTGACTATTATGTAAGTCCAAGTAACTAAAACCAGGTAGTATGAAGTCGTCATAGATATAACTATATTTGTGTCTTTCATCCATCTTCTGGAAATGTGCATCTGTATTGCCTGGCTGTTGTACACTTTTCCATCTGCTAAAAGCTGTGTTAAATTGTCATCTATTGTGCAGGGTGGCAACACCTCTAGCTGGTAAGCTCTGAAGCTGGCTGGTCGTCAGTAGCAAAGAATGGATTGGAGAGACCAGGGATGGATGGAGGTCAAAGAGGGGAATAGATCGATATTGGCAGAAAGATATATACGAGTGGAGAGAGGTCAGTCGCCAGGAATGAGTGGAGGTACATTGCTGGTAAATGATGGGGTCAAGGAGTTTAGAAAGCAAGCGATGGAAGGAGGTCAGGGGGTCTAGGGATGGTCGATGTCTTGCAATCATACAAGAAGAGTGGCTACCAGGAATCAATGGAGGTTAGTTGTTAAGAATGAATACAAGTCAGTAGCTATAGGACACAGATTAGTGGCTGGGAATGGACTAAGATCAGAAAAGTAAACCTGTATTCTCTCTAAGATCCAGCAGGGGGTTGCAAGAGAAAGTCAGGTTGTATGTACACACAAATGATCCTACATCTGATTTGATTTATTGTCTCAATTCAACTTTTCCTAATTTTTGTAGAGTCTCACTTGCTAATTTCAGCTCTTCTTCAATACAGCATGATTTTCCATGTAATGATGGTCCTATTGAGTGATAACTAGACAATTAAACAAGGTAAGTTTTAGGGTGTTGCTATGATTATATTCCCGACCATGGCGTTCTCCACTCTTTTTCCAACATGTTCTCAATGTATTTGTAGTTCATGGAAGTTTATTGTAACATTTTCGGACAATCATCTTGTTCAGGGATTAGATTTTCAGTTTGTTTTTGGCTTGGCTCCAAAAAAACAAGATGGCGACGACCGAAGACCAAATTGGCAACTGTGAATATGCCAAACTGAGGCTTCAAATCGTAGTTAACAAATCAATGGGTGGCATCGAGGTGACTTCCTCCACATCTGTTACAGTGTCTGTGGTAACAGTTGGTGGCTAGGAATCAATGGAGGTCAGTTGTTGGACAATGATGAAGGACAGTGGCTTGCGATCAATGGAGGTCAGTGAGTAGGAATGGATGGAAGAACAGAAGGAGATGGAAGTTCACTAGGAATAAATAAAGGATGGTGGATATGAATCAATCCATGGCTGCGAATAGATGAAGGTCAGTGGTGGTCAGTTGGTGTGTAGGAAACAATATCAGTGGCTTAAGAAAGAAAATAAAGTCAGTGGTAAGGAAACGTGGAGTCAATAGAGGTCAGTGGCTAGGCATCAATGAATGTCAGAGGCTGTGTGTTTTTCGAGGAATGGATGAAGGTCAGTGGTCGTCAGTTGGTGTGCAGGAAAAAATATCAGTGGCTTGAGAAATAAAATTAGGGTGGTTGGGAGACGATGTAGGTTGGTGGCTTGGAGTCAGTAGAGGTCAGTGGCTAGGAATCGATGAATGTCAGAGGCTGTGACTTGATCGAGGAATGGATGAAGGTCAGTGGTCGTCAGTTGGTGTGAAGGAAAAAATATCAGTGGCTTGAGAAATAAAATTAGGTGAGTGGTTGGGAGACGATGTAGGTTGGTGGCTTGGAGTCAGTAGAGGTCAGTGGCTAGGAATCGATGAATGTCAGAGGCTGTGAGTTGATCGAGGAATGGATGAAGGTCAGTGGTCGTCAGTTGGTGTGTATCAATGGATATCACAGGCTTTAGAAAAACTGAAGGTCAGTGGTAACGAATCATTAGGTCCATGGCTGAGAATGAATATTGGAAATTGAACAAGGTCAGTGGCTAGGAATCGATAGAGGTCGGTGGCTTTGAGTCGTCTTCTGTGGCTTCGAAGGATGTACGTCAGTGGTGTTTGGTTTCTAGCAATGAAAGGATGTCAGTGGTGTTTGGTTTCTAGCAATGAAAGGATGTCAGTGGCTAGGAATCAATAGAGGTCAGTGGCTATAATTGGTTTATGTGATGGATAGATGTTGGCGGCGGTCAGTTGCTTGGGATTGAAAAAGGTCAGTGACTAGTGTAAGCTAAGGTCAGTGGTTATTAATCAATGTGGGGTGGTGGCCTATAGTCAGGAGAGATTAGTGGCTGGGAATGATGAAGGGAAGTTCTTAGAAAGTGGATGAAGGGTCCTGGCTATGAAGGATTGAAGACCAGAGGTCACTTGTTGGGAATGTATGAAATAGAGGTCATTAGTCAGGGAGAGATGAAGTAGGTCTGCCTTTAGTTATTGTCACACATATGGAGCTCCTTGAGAAAGAGAGGCAGAGCGAGAGACTTTTGTGTCACATAACTTTGCTTTGGGAATAGCCTAGTTATTGTGTATAGCCTCATTTGGAGTTAATGAGGCCAGTTTGCAGGGTTTTGCCTTCCCACAGGGTTCTGCTCCTCAGTGCTGCAGATAAACTTTGCAAGGGACGTTAGTTGGCCAGTGAGTGGATTAGGTCCTCTGAGAGCTTTTATTACAGCCTTATTATGGTCGCGTGTAATGTGTTTGTCGCCTCAGGCAACGGGTCTTCAGTTATCAGCATTTAAATAGTACAACATAATCTAATCTGGAGATTTAGTGACCCCAAGTGAATACAACCCAGTTTCACACGGAGCATATGCTCTGTTAAAGGTTGGCAGGTTTCATCTAAATGGGAGATTTACTGTGAAATGGTGCAATGCCAATGTTCATTGTTGCAGATTGGTGTAATGGTTGAACCATGGTCCGAGTTATAAGGGTTGTTGGGCTGATTGTTCTGATAGGCAGTGTCCTCTGAAGCTTAAGTGTAAGCGCTATATAAATAAAGTTTATTCCATATTTTAACTTTTCTTCACAGGACCTTGCTCCTATAGTGCCCAAGGACACATTTTACATTTGTAGGCCCACTTTTGTTAAGAATGTGTGTTACATTTATTGGCTATACCTCTGTTTTAAAAAAAATGGTCTCAGCTCTTTAATACATTTTGAAACTAATATGTTGAACACACAGTATTGAATATTTTTTAAATCATCAATTTCCTTTCATTTCTTGAAAGATCAACTTGCAGACACTTGAAATTATAGTCGAGTCTGCAATCCTGGGTTGGATTGACACTCAAACTTTTTCTTCTGGCTTGCATTGGATATAGTCAGCATTATTGTAAAATATACAGTGTGAATGTATAGACATAAAGGAAGACGGGTCTTTTAAATGATTTCAATTGGAAAAAGGAAGATTTCTGCACAGCAGGCGGTGAAGAGGAGACCGTGGGAGGCTTGCAGATTTGGGCCAAGAAGCTGTTTAAAGAAAACAGTACGACTCAACTCAACCATTGTTCCTTCCTACAAGGCCTGGCAAGTAAACTACCGGGTGCACTAATGAGTAGGTTTCCGTTTGCACTCGATATAGAACTAACACCCTGCCAACAGCCTGCTGAGGAGCCTCAGACTCTAAAGGACCACACTTTAACAAAAGCAACATTTCACAAGGTGAGTGGCTGCATCACGCTTGCATTCAGTTACAGCTTACCCATATTGATGAGACTTTGTCCTCAACTTTACAGCCCACTCTTATTATTCCTCTGAGCTGCATTAGCAGATTAGTTCTGCTCTCTAAATCTGAAGTCACAGCGATGACAAGTGGCAGTTCACTGTCAGGAGGAGAGGACACCGCTGCTCCTCTTCTCACCCGTGCTGTCAGGGTTCGAGGTGGATGATTTGTCACCACCAGTGTCTGTTTCTATGCTTCATTACTGCAGGTTCAAGCTGTGGCTGGGAGGTACAGTTCCACAAACTAAGAGTATTTTATCTGCTTTGTAGGCCAGATCAGGACAAATCTCGTATGGTTTCTCTATTGTGCAATATTAACTTATTGCTGAAGTTTTCTTTTAACATAGTCTCATACTTACACATACACAACACAACATAACATAACATACACAGCATTTCTGCCCTTCATACTCGTGTACTTTTTAGAGACCTTTGACTGGAACCATTACTGACACAGTTTGAAATGATGAAGACCAGAGCTCAGTGGTTGGGAATGGATGAGATGATGGAGGTCATCGTCAGAGATGGATAAAGAAGGTCTGATTATACTTATCGTCACACATAAAGAGCCGCACTGGACAGAGACAGGTAGAATGAGAGACTTCAAGGAATGGCCTAATTACTTTCCATAGACTCATCTCAAATTCAATTAGAATCTGATCCTTAACCTAAATGTTCATTTGAACTGATTTATTCAAATGGGGCAATGGAAACACTGACATATTATCACTATACAAAGTTCCCCTGGTGCACTTACTGGCAAGCTGATGCTTAAATTACACATCTAGCATATCTGATCTGAAGCATCCTTTTCAGTCATGCTTCCTGCTAGCCAATAGTCTCTCTCTTCTGGCTCTGCATGGTCTTCACAGCTGCTGTGATGAATATCTGGCTTTTAGCTGCTAAAAAGCTCCACTTTCTTCACCAGATATTCACTAACTTTGGCTGTTTGAAGGCTAAAATGTAGACGTGAGTGAAACTGCAGACTTGGGTTTGTCTCTCGGCACCCCTTTCAAATAGAAGATATTATATGAAATAAAAATTACTTAATATTTGTCAAAGCAGATTTAAATGCCTGAGGTCTATCAAACAACAACAAAAAGTACCGTGGCATCATGGGAGTTATTGTCTTCATCACCATTGCCGTCATTTCTGTCATCTTTTCCCAATCGGGATTCATTCATTCAAGACCAAGTGCTACCGAGGTGTCCCTGAGCAAGGCACCGTTCCCCACACTGCTCCCCGGGCGCCGCACATAATGGCAGCCCACTGCTCCTAACACTAGGATGGGTCATATGCAGAGAAACCATTTTGTTATAGTACCTGCAGCCTACTACGTAATGACAATAAGTTGAATCTTCAATCTTCTTCAATTCAACGTTCAGGAGCGTTTCTTCCTTCCTAGAAACAAACAGACATGCTGAATAAAACCTGTAATAAAATATATGAAGCACAAAAACGAAGTGTTCTCCTATGATGCTGCTGCTCCAGTTGCCTTTACTTGTTTCTCTCATAATACATAAAGAAAACTAACAAGATCTCAAATACATGACTTCAAAACTGCCAGGATGTTTCTGGCAACACCATAGCAGAGATTCATGCTCATTACATTACATGACATGACACTTGTTAGACGTTTTTATCCAAAGCGACTTACATACTCAATACTGTGGGCAATCCCCACAGGAGCAATTTGGGGTGAAGGGTCTCAGGGACACAACGACATGCTGACTGCAGTGGGGTTTGAACCTGTGACCCCCTGATCTGAACACCTAGTCCACTGCGCCACACGCCTCCCATGACTCGTATAATTACTTTCAATTCAAAGGTAATTTTTATTGCAAGTCCACAACTCAACAAAATATATAAAATAGTTCCTGTTGCTTTTACACATTTCAATGACTAAATATACTTACCTTTAAGATTGTCAGTGGTTTACGTCTAATGATTCTAACTGATATTAGGACACACACACCATGTATTTCAAATCACCGGGATTTATAGCTCAGTGCTATGAACTGTGAGTACAGCAGCAAACAACACAAAGTAAGATGGCTCACACCACCGAAGTGGAGAGGGGCTTCGAGATGAGATAAGCTGATGGATGAGGCTGCTACCTGCCTCTCTGTAGATTTATGGCGCCACAGCTCCATGTCCTGTATAGTAATGCATTTGTGGGACACTGCATCATTTTCTGACAGCTGAATTAGGGTTCTGTGGGATTGCTCACCTTAGTTTATGACATAAAGGCTTGCAACATCAAACCCTGTGCAGAAGCCAGAGGTGTTTTTTTTACTAATAAAATCGTTACATAATTAAGTTACATTGCTAACGTGACAAATCATTCAGTAAGTTGTTCAGTCGTAATAGAGATGAACCTTGGCAGTGCTAGAAACTGGATTGTTGGTCAAATTACAAGCCATGAATTACAAAGGAAAAACTTCTCTGAAGGAAAAGTGTGCCACAGACTAAACATGTAACTGACCATCATAAAACACAGATGTATAAATTACGTCCAGTAACTATGCTATATGGTATGGCAGGCCCGGACTGGCCATCGGGAGGACCGGGAGGTTTCCCGATGGCCTGGCCTGTTAAGTGGCCTGCTGGCATGAGATATTTTTTTTTTATGTCTTGTGCAGCCGCGTAGCTGTGGGTGGGCCCGGGTGGGCCTGGGCCCACCCACATGCACGTCTGGCCCACCCACAGCCAATCAGCGCTTCATAGCACAGAACCGGGAAGCCCAGAAGGAAGTGCCACAAACTGCAGTTCATCTAGTGGCCGACAGGGGATGGATGCAAAAAGGAGCAATTCCCATAGACCCCCATGTTAAAATGCCCAACTTTACAGCAGAAATAAACATGTTTCTAGCCTGGATCCAATAAAACTTATTCTGGATATAGTTAGATTCCACCTTCATGACAATGGAATAGGGAGTGCATTTTTTTACCGTGACTTTTTATAGTAAGTAAAGTAACTTTTGCCGTGAGTGAATGAAAGTATTATGTCTTCTTGAGGTCTGCAGTTTAGCGTGTACACATTTGCTGAATATGAAAACACTCAGTGTGTGCCCACTGTGCGACTGTCAAGGATAAACAACCTGTGCCCCCGATATATGTTGTATGTATTATTGCTACAAACATTACATTGCAGTTTAAGTGTCGCCAACTCCGTTTAAGAGATCTATCCCCCGTCTGTGTGCGAGGGGGCGGGGCAGTTTACACACACGCAGCTGCTACATGCAGCAACACACACACACGGAGGAGATGGCAGAGAGAACGCGCTCCGAGGTGTGGTTAAACTATAGCCGTGTCGATGTGGACAATACTCGTTACCAAAAGTGGAATAAGAGTTTAGCATGTGAGGGCGGTAACACGAGCAATGTGTCTAAACATTTAGCCAAAGTGCTCCACATCCAGACGGAGGAATGCATCGGGTTGGACTGTCTTTCTAGCAGCTCTGTAGCTCCATCCACGACTTCCAGTCTTTGGCGTTGCAGTCTCTCGACCAGATGGAGATGCCGCTGGTCAGCACGCTCTCTATGGTTCCTCTGTAGAACGTGGTGAGGATGGGAGGGGGGAGCTGTGCAGGAAGTGTAGGCGCTGCTGTGCCTTCTTAAATAGTGATGTAGTGTGAGTGGACCAGGGGCCTATACTACGAACCTGGTTCAACCTAACCTGGATATGTTTGAGTTAGCCGGTTGGCCTAATCCAAAACATACGCGCTCTCGCTAAACTGTACTACGACGCTGGTTATCAAGTGGATCGCTCAAGCCAGCCGTGTCCTATCTAGTTAGGTGCGCGTTCACATGAAAGGGGTGGTATTTGGAGCATTCGACCAATCACAAACATGGAGAAGCGTACTGACAGCACAGCGTCATACTTCCTGAATGAAAAGTGAACTTTAATACTAGTCAAAAATGAAGAAGTTAAACTTTAAACATCCATGACTTAAACACTTTATCCAGGATAAAAGCCACATAGCTGCACCTGCAAGGTGAATACAGCTGGCAAAAGAAAAAGTGTTTGAATGCGTACATTAACAGGTTTATGATATCACTGCCCCGTCTAAAACACGATCTGACTTCAATTACATTTGTCTCGAGTGTTTCGTCAACTTAATGTGTTGCTTAAAATAATACTTCTGCATACAGTATGTGACACTGTGAGTGTTGCACGGCCAGATACGGCTCAGCTGACTCAGATAAGGAGATATATGATACCTTATGAAGTGATATGCCGCGGACTGTAGGCTAATGTACTCTGATCCGGTTACTTATGTTGTGGCCGATATTTAAGTAAGCTTTCTTAACGCTAATGTTATAATAGTCAGATTGCTCTGAAGATGGGAGGTGATATTCTATTGATGTTCACGTTCACACAGTCGGTGATTTTTGCCGGCCGTCTTTCCTGCGACGGCAGTTTTTCTGTATTTCCTTTCTCCTGTAATATGACTTGATCGCTTTAAACTCCGCACACTGAGCTCTGATTGGTCAGCAGGCGGTGCTTTCACTGAGTTGAGCTCTTAGCCTGCAACCTAACCTGGTCCCGACCAGGTTAGCTGCTTAGCATATATTACCATGGAGATCTAGCCTGCTAAAAAGAGAACCAGCTTCGGATGACCGGAAAGCCGGAGTTTTCCCTGAATTTAGCCGGCTAAGCGAAAATCCTGCTTCGCAGTATACCCCCCTGGTTAGCTGCTTAGCATATATTACCATGGAGATCTAGCCTGCTAAAAAGAGAACCAGCTTCGGATGACCGGAAAGCCGGAGTTTTCCCTGAATTTAGCCGGCTAAGCGAAAATCCTGCTTCGCAGTATACCCCCCAGGTCAGACTGCTTGTGATGTGCACCCCCAGGAACTTGGTGCTGGCTGTAGTCTTCACTGCTGTGCCGTTGATGTAGAGTGGTGGGTGACAGTGCTTTTTGTTCCTGAAGTCGACAATAATCTCTTTTGTTGTATCGACATTCAGCATCAGGTTGTTGGTGTTACACCAGTCTGTCAGATGTTTCACCTCCTCCCTGTAGGCCTGTTCGTTGTTGTCCCTGATGAGTCCCACCACTGCTGTATCGTCAGCGTACTTTATGATGTGGTTGGTACTGAACCTGGAGCATAAGCATAAGCGCCATCGATAAAAGTAGTAGTACCGTTAAAGCCTTAACGATACCCATCCCTATGTGGATGTCAGTTCTACACACATTCTGAGGCCGCCGTGCCTATGTTTTTTGTTTTCACTGCTAATGTATGCTTATGTTCTATTAGTGCATTAAAAAAAATCATTAATGAAGTTTCAGCTCAGACCCCATGCTTAATATGTCTCCCCCTGGCCCACCTACATTTCTCCAGGCCCACCCACACAATAATTCCTGGCTACGCCACTGGTCTTGTGAACGCAACGCTGGCATAATATGATCTGGCCTGCTGCTGACATGGCCTGTAATAAACACACAAGACTAAAATAATACGTGTTTAATTCAGCCCAGATGCAGTGACTGCAGGCCAAATCCATGAATGCGGAGACAGGTGTCCAAAATAAAGTTGCACCGGTATGAGGCGCAGTGAGAACCACGCACCTGTCAGACTAGCGATTGGGCACATTTACATTTCAGGAGAATAATGAAGATGTGACGTTTCTCACGAGACCCGCGCGCTGCCATTTGAATTAGTGTGGACTGGACCGACTGAACTGACGCCGGTGGCAAGCTTAATTATTGTGGAAGGATGGACCCCCATCCTGCAACATTTCTTTCTATATTGAAATGTAGCCTGATGTGCACATCGACTGACTGTCAACAAAACAGTTTCTCAGTCCAATGTCATGTTAGTCGCAGACCCTGTGTGACTGAGACTGTGAGGCTACAAAAAACCCAAACATGTCCTTAATGTTACTCAAGGCAAATATATAGGCTAATATAACCGTTAGAGTGCAGCTAACTGGGGCTACATACCATACTGTGAGTGAATAACTATGCAACAAAGGGGGAGACAATAAGTATGTTATTAGGCCATGCAAAGACAGGGTCAACTAACTTGAACTAAGTGATAAAAAATAAGTGTTGTATAATTAACTATAGTACTGGATCTCCTTCAAAACCTTACTGCTCAACACTTGGTGAAGGGTACTGAAGACAGCCTGAGAAAGTGTACCAGGGACTTGGATGGTGTTAAGAAAGCTGCAGATGAGTTTGTGGCATGGGCAAATGGCATTCTACAGGAACAGGATGAGTGTGATTTGGAAGTTCAGACTGCCCTCCCAGAGAAACAAGTTAGAAAAAAGAAATCCATGCCAGGTGAAGTGGCACAAGATGAGCCTGTTTCAGATGCTGAGAGAAACTACAAGATCAAAGCACATAATGTCATCCTCGACACTGTCACAGACAGCCTACAGCGTCGATATGCAGCCAATGCAGTGCTGTGCTCTGACTTTGCCTGAATGGAGCCCAAAAACTTCCCTCGAATAAGGAGTAAAGGCCTACAGAAAGTGGCTCTGGAGGAGCTTAGCAAATGCCTGCTGAAATTTGATGAGCGGGCTACAGTTGGGACCTTGCAGGCAGAACTGACTAGCCTTGCAAATCAATGGGAGACACTGAAGATGTCACCTTTGGATAACTATACCATCAGGGGATCAACAGTCCTGGCTGCCTGGGGAGAGTGAACAGACTGTGGATCCTGAGGAGGGCCTGGAGTTGGAGAACAGAAGCTGTTCCACATGTAAGAACTGTCCCACATGCTGTCATCTCATCCTGTCTCATTACAACCTCTTAACAGATGCATACCATATCATTGGACTGGGATACAAGTTCTTACTGACCTTGTCTGTTACACAAGTTGCCTGTGAAAGGACTTTCTCCACCCTTAAATTTGTGAAGAACCGACTCAGGACATCCATGACCCAGGACCGCCTTGAGGCTTTTTTGTTGATGTCAACAGAGAAGGAAATCCTTATGGGACTTGACAGTGACAATGTCATTGACAAGGTCGCGGAGACCAGTGAGTTGATGTGCCGCCAGCTTACCTTCTAAGGTAAGACAGCATCTCCAAAGGTGCATTATGTAGTTTCAGGGGAGGGGGATTTGCAGAGCCTGCAGTTAGTTTAAAAACATATGTACTGTACATGTGATTCTTAGTATTGATTATTTGATCTTAAATAAAAACAAATATTTTAACATTTAAATCTGTTTGTTCAGATTTCAGAACTTTTATTTGTTTCTTATGCCTACTGTAGCACTTTGGGATTGATTTTAGCAATGAAAGGTGCTTCATAAATACAATTTAATATTATTATTATTATTAGATGATAACATACGTACAAAAAATGTTCACTGCTCTGATCAAAGAAAACCAGATTCAGACTTCTGTTAAGTTTAAGTTGCTGCTAACCAGAAGTAACTGAATTGTAATGTTGCTGCATTGAATAGATGGGCTGAAGCTGGCATCTAAATCATTTGCAGACAAAATAATACAATCGTGTTTTTTAGGTAGCATAATATCATAGCATTCTTATATGAATCCTCTTGTGACTTGTATTGAGGGGCAAATGTTCATGAGAAGATTAAATGGTATGTAGGAAAGAGTGTTCAAATAGAGGACTGCATTGAGGGCTGTGGTTGTGTTTAACAAAGTGGTGCTGTGTGACTGTCAGTCAATATGGAATGAGCTTTGGTGATTATTTTTGCCAATATGTGGAATACACTAGCGGATATGGATAGCTCCTGTTGCCTTTTTCATTGAATTGAGTGCTGTAGTTAACTAAATGGATTCATATTATTTCGTTTTTCAGAATGAACAAAAACAACACTGCAGCTTGAACAGATATCACTATATTAATAAGAATGAAATTATACATTTACATTTCTTTAAATGTACAGTTCTGTTTCATATGGGTGTTTCCATAGATCTATAGTCTTTATTTTCCCCTCAAAATGGACCAGGTTGATGCATTTCACTCAAAAATAAATTAAAAAAATCTTCCCGGGGGAGCATAACAGTAACCAATGTCCATATGTTTCTATTTTGGTGGTAGATTGAAGGGCTATCACTACGGGCAGCAACGCTGTAAATATTGACGACACATCCAGCAAAACGCCCCCAAATAAAACTGGTAGTGGCCTGGCTGGGTGTATAATTCCCGGCCTGACTTATTGTCCCAGTCCGGCCCTGTGGTATGGTTATGGTAACGATGTATCGAATGACAACGTGGAGGGGTCGCTTTTAATGAGCTACATTATATTATTGGCTTAAGCTCCCACCTTCTGGAGCCTCAGGGAAATGTGTAGGATTTTGTATCCGTTCGACCTCAGAATCATTTTCATTTGTTATGCCTGCTCATCGGCTGACAGCAGAAACGCACAGTTAGAGAGTAGCGGTGAACATAGCGGAACATTTAGCAGCTAAAGAGACAGATACTTCCCTCAGGGGGACCCAAAACAGAGCTTACAGAATACACATTTGTACTTGAATTCAGGTGGACACAGACAAGACTCCTTATCAGTGGTTGTTGTCACGTATCTGCTGGATGTGGATAACATTTCAAAAAACATATGTTTTACATTTGAAAGGTGACTTGTCTGCTGCTGCACGGGAAAATGGGTTATTTTGCTGTTGTATGCGTCCAGTAGCCTACTAAACGCCACCAAGGTGAAACATAAGCTCTGATTTCAATACGCTAGAAAAAAGAAAATGCTAATGAAACTTAAAGAAAGCACAATCATTATCATCGATAACTAAAGCTTTATGGACTGTGTTGTATAGGGTGACATATTGTTGGAGAAATACTGTTTTCTCCACACGATATTGGCAGATTCAGATTTCACGGATCAATAACTCATGAACAAAACGTTGTTCAGACACAAAGTACGTCTTCTAAGTACCGTGGTAAGGTTGACAAAGAACTACAATCACATGTTGATAAAAAAAAAAGCCAATACGTGCCGTCCTCCAAACTGGACACAGTGTAACTCCGAAAAAAGAGAATACAATAATATTCAATAACATTCAATAACGTTACTATTATACAGTACATTTCTACCAAACTCACTACACACATCAATAGTCTCCTGGTGGTCAGACTACAGCAGAGAGTTTGGAAGAATGTGCTTTTGAATAATTTTGGTGAATATTTATAATGTATAATCTTTAATAAACATGGCATCATCATTATACAGTTTATTACTACCAAACTCACTACACACATTAATATTACATTACATTTAGCTAACGCTTTCATCCAAAGCGACTTACAATCGGTATAGTCTCCTGTTTGTTATACCGATACATTTGTATAAATATTTTTGTGAACAAAACTAAATGTTTATGACAGATTTAGCCAAAGTTGAAGTTAAAGTCAACTTTAGTGTCAAATGTTCCACACGTGTTATACATACAGAATCATTGAAATACCGTTTCTTACAGTCCCACAGCCTGAACAAAAACAATATATTATATAAACAAATTAAGAAAGTTAGCTAAACAAGGGTATAAAAGTAAGTAATACATATATATAAAAAACACAATCAACAAGAAACATAAATTGGACATTAGTGCAAGTATAGTGCAAAAAATTAGGACTAGGATTTAGGACTAGAAATGAAGCGAAATCGTGAAAACATCTTCAGGTGCAGGTGATGTACACGATAATATACTTTACTTTGTATTTCCCCTCTAAAGATGAGCTGCCACACTTAAAAAGAAAACAGATTGGTCCATGGCAAAAGGGTAACGAGTTTAAACAAATCAAATGAAGGATGAAGAGCAATCAAGCCTCCAGCCAATCACTGGCCTTCAATGAAGCATGCATGGATCATGCCGTCTTTCAGTGCGTACAGAGAGAGAGAGATGTTGGAGGGGAATGTTCTGAAGACTGTCTTACAAAGGACTTGCCTCTGAGCATGATTCAGAATAAGGTATCAGATGAGGACACAGAAGAAGAAAGAAAGAGAAGAAAAACAACAAAGGATGTCTTCTCAGAGTGGACGAGAAGTAGATGACCAGTTATCAGATGAGGACATAGAAATCAATGAGGCAGAAACTGAAGAACAGAATTTGCCGTGGACCGACGTGTTAGAGTTCCCGTTGTACACTTGCCTTCAAGAGTCACCACATAAAAACTCCCAACAGCAGGAAAATTAAAAGTCCGTACTTAAACATCTGTGCAGTTTGTACATTCCCTTCCTGCAGGGCCAAATTATTCTTTAAAATCCAGAATCAGCCAGTGGGAGACACCCTTGTTAAAATATCTGCGCTGCAAAGAGGGAAAATGGCACACAAAGCAAATGAGACAAAATTCCGACCAGAAGAAAAGGCAGAATGGCAAGAGCCCTGCATAAAGGAGTGAGTCAAGTATTTTACAGTAAACTTAACAAGACACCTGCTGAACTGACTTCAGGAAACATAAGCCGCAGTCTGAACAAAAATGTTCTCAAAGTGATACGTTCAGAAGTAAGAAGAGGTAAAAGAATCCATGAGGATGTCTTCATGGAGATGTACCTCACACAAATGATCATTAAGGAATGTGACTCAAATTATCGCAGGATGCCTGGGTACATACAGCATTTTCAAGTTGACCCATTTGGAGTACATATGTATTCTGAAACCGGAGTAAACATAGTTGTGCAACACCTGAGAAAGAAGACACCGCGGACCCTATATCTAGATGCTACAGGTAATGTTGCATCCAAAGTTCCAGGTCAGACCAAAAGAGTGCTTTATTACTGCCTCACTCTTCCTGGAGGTGGTCAGCAAGTACCTCCCCTCCCAGTCTGTGAAATGCTGACTAATGAACACTCCATACCACCAATCACATCCTGGCTAATGCAGTTCCTCCGCAAACTGTCACAGTACACTAACATAGAAGTACATCAGGTAGAAACAGACTACAGCTGGTCCCTGCTCCAAAGTGTTCTCCTTTCTTTTAACAAAGAGAGCATTGTCAGTTCCTTGGACAGGGCTTTCGCGATCTGTTCAAAGCTGAAGTCATGGAAGGAAATCCAAATGTTGACAGTGCTACACATTTGCTCTGCACACGTGCTGACAGCTGTAGCTCAGTCAAAGGGAGAAGAACTGCAGACAAGGGTTTGAAGGAATTTGCAACATTTGCATTTGCCAGGTTGCAAAATGCTACTTCAATGACCACAGCACTAAACATCTTCCGCTCGCTGTGCACTGTGTTGATTGGAAAGCACAATTCCAATACTGTCCTGATCCATCTGAAGGCCATGAAGGACTTCATAAAAGAATGCAGGATTCCCGACATGGAAGAGGGGGACAAGTTAGGAGACAGCCCCTTAAAGGTGGGGTAGGTAAGTTTGAGAAACCGGCTCGAGATCGCTAGAATTTGAAAATACACAACCGGAGAAAATCTGCCACTTCCTTCCAGAGCCCCTCCTCCAACACACACGAACGCGCACATCACCAATGAGTGCACGAGATAAGTTTGTGCCCCGATGGAAGGCCGACAGGCAGGTAGGCCATCCAGTTATTTTAGCCTTTACTTTTTACAGTATTACGGCTTCTACAGATGAAATGTTTGTATGGATTTGTTGTCAAAGCACTTCAGATATTCATTGCTATCGGGATGTTAAGAGCATTCCATGGAATATAACAAAAAGTGTATCTCGAGCCGGTTTCTGAAACTTACCTACCCCACCTTTAACTCAGGAGGAAGATGATGAAGAAAGAAGAAATGCCCACACAGCTGTTGGCAGATCTCCCTTCACATATGAGTTTAGGAAGGTCACGGAGGAGGTACAGGGAGAGCTTGAAAAAGAGGAGGTCGAAACCCCACAGGATGAAAATCCATACTTTTGCCCTGGCATTGTTGATGTCCTTTTTGACAACTATCTGGGGATTTTTCCCCTTTGGAGTGGGCTGCTGTTGGGGAATTTGAAAAGATATGCAACTGACACAGAGGAAGACACATTTGGCCAAAGTAAAAGAAGGGACACAAACTGCCATGTGGAGAGATGGTTTGGAATAGTCAAACATTCTATTCTAAAAAAGCAGAGATGACTGAGGCCAGCGACATTCATCAAGGCAAGGCAAGGCAAGTTTATTTATATAGCACTTTTCAACGCAAGGCAATTCAAAGTGCTTTACAAAAAAAAAATGAAAGACATTAAGCATTACAAAATAAAAGCTAATAAAATAAACATTAAGGAAAAATACATGGATAAAAGTTACAGTGCAGTCTAAGATATGAATAGTTCAATTAAAAGCAGCGACAAAAAGAAAAGTATTCAGCCTGGATTTAAAAGTAGTCAGAGTTGCAGCGGACCTGCAGGTTTCTGGGAGTTTGTTCCAGATATTTGGAGCATAATAACTGAAAGCTGCTTTACCATGTTTAGTTCTGACTCTGGGGACAGAAAGCTGACCAGTCCCTGAAGACCTGAGAGATCTGGATGGTTCATAATTTAGCAGGAGGTCAGAAATGTATTTTGGGCCTAAACCATTCAGTGCTTTATAAACCAGCAGCATGGACAAGTTTTTCCAAATCCTGCTGTGACATTCGTCTTTTAATCCTAGATATGTTCTTTAGGTGATAGTAGGCTGATTTAGTAACTGTTTTAATGTGACTGTTGAAACTCAGGTCAGAGTCCATGACTACACCTAGATTTCTGGCTTTATACTGAAGCTCAGCGCTAACTTTTAAACGTTCTGCCTTGGCTCCAGAAACCATTACCTCAGTTTTATCTTTGTTTAATTGGAGAAAGTTCTGACACATCCAGTCATTGATTTGTTCAATGCACTTACTCAGTGTTTGAATTGGAGCATAGTCTCCTGGTGAAATTGTTACGTAAATGTGTGTGTCATCCGCATAGCTATGGTAACTTATTTTGTTGTTTTTCATTATCTGAGCCAGTGGTAGCATGTAGATGTTAAAGAGAAGAGGCCCCAAGATGGAGCCTTGAGGAACCCCACATGTCATATTTGTCAACTCAGATGTGTATTTACCTAAAGAAACAAAGTTGTTTCTGTCCTTTAAGTAGGATTCAAACCAATTTAGAACTGTTTCCAAAAGTCCCACCCAGTTTTCCAGTCGGTCTAGTAATATGCTGTGGTCAACAGTGTCAAACGCAGCACTGAGATCTAATAATACTAACACTGAAGTTCTACCACTGTCTGTGTTTAAGTGGATGTCGTTAAAGACCTTTACAAGAGCAGTCTCAGTGCTGTGGTTTGGACGAAAGCCTGACTGGAACACATCGAAACAACTATTTAAATGCAAGAAATTACTCAACTGTTGAAAAACAACTTTTTCAATGATTTTACCTAGAAATGGCAGGTTTGATATGGGCCTGTAATTGTTCATTACTGAAGCATCTAGATTATTCTTTTTTAAGAGCGGTTTAATGACTGCAGTTTTCAGGGCCTGTGGAAAAATACCTGAGTGAAGAGATTTGTTTACTATATGAAGTAGATCTGAGGCCATGCAAGGCAAAACATCTTTGAAAAATCCTGTTGGAATAATATCAAGGCAGCAGGAGGAGGATTTCAGAAGTTGTATAATGTCCTCTAGGTTTTTATCATTAATGTGATGGAATTGTGTCATGATGTCTGAATTGATGTTAAGTGGACACAGAGACAACACATTTGCTGTTCCTGATGCAGAGGCACTGACTGCTTGTCTGATTTTCTGAATTTTGTCAGTGAAAAAGGAGGCAAAATCATTGCACGCCCTGGTGGTTAGAAATTCAGAGGCTACTGACACTGGGGGGTTAGTTAGTCTGTCGACGGTAGCAAACAAGGCACGTGCGTTGTTTTTGTTTTTGGTAATGATGTCAGAGAAGAATGATTGTCGTGCGTTTTTCAATTCCAAATTATAAAGGCCAAGTCTCTCTTTATAAATTTCAAAGTGAACCTGGAGATTTGTTTTTCGCCACCTGCGTTCAGCTTTTCGAAAAATGTATGGCTCTCTACAGGGGAGGTACGGAGAACACATAATGGCACATCACTTATCTGAGCAGTTACTCCTCAAAACATTGCTACCAAAAGACATCAGTCAATCTAAGGAAGGTTGGGCAAAGAGAGATGGAGCAAAGCCTCGCACTTCCAGCTCCAAATATTACACCACTCCAGACATTCTTCCAGTTCCAAAAAGAGCAAAGTTAACTCTGTACACTGGTGAAGACATTCAGAGCAGCACAGATGTGTAAAACAGCAGCAATGACCCCACAAGTAAAGGGTCCAAGCCTGCAACAGAGGTATTGTTTTGCTATATTAAAATGTATGCTTTAAAAAGAGTAACAAAGTATTCTTCGAGCTATAAAAACAACGTTAAGAAAGCATTAAAACGTTTTAGCATGAGGCAATCTTTTTGTCATAGAAAACGTAGAAAATCTAAAAAAAAATGTAATGTAAGGAAAGTATAATGTGCATTAAAAGTATTTAAAATTGAATTGCAAAGGTTTTGCATAACTGATCCATTCTAAAATGATCTGACAATGATGTGATTAAAACCGACTTTGGCCTCTATATTAGCTGGCATGTTGTACGATTATTTCCCCTACAATTTATCCAAAAGGTGATCGAATGTTACATTAGAGGCATCCTCAACCTGAAGGATAATGCTGGCCGTCTATCCCTCCTGGATCACTACACCATGGGTGTAATCCTACACGGCACCCGAGAGCAGAGGGCCAGGCAAGAGCTACAAAAGGTGAGTGAAAGTGATTATTCAAAGTATTTTCATCCCTTTAGTTTTGTGGGCTTGAGAAAGGAGACTGAACTGTGTCTACAGGCAACTTCCAATGTTATTATAATCATGTATGTAGTTTTTGGAGCCATTTGTGTTGTTTTTAACCGATACATTTAGAATATAAGCTTCCCTTTTTTTCTTGTTCCTCTTGAGAAATATAAAAAATGAATACTGTGTAAATGAAATGATTGTTTTGCACCTGTATATTATAGAAAGTAACACTTATGTTTACATATTCCCTAATTCTTTCAGGTCACATTTGATCTATATGATGGAGCCATTGGATTTGTCAAAATAAGAAATGTGCATGAGTATACAGCTACTCGTGTAGTCATACTGTAGCTGCTTTTAGGGTTTGCACATTTCAAGTTCATCAACTATTACTTTGAAGATGTATGATTACATGTATTCAAATGCATACAATTAAATATACATTGCTATTAAAAAATATTGTAATACATTACTCATATACTGACAGAGTTAAGACTAAAATGTGTATCTCATGCAGCCCCATTTTGTAAATGCATCTTTGCCTCGGGATTGATTTAAAATGCTTCTTTTAGTTTTAATGTCTTCATGTTCTTCATCTCTATCATAGGGAAACAATTTAAAATGTAGTCCAAAATAAGTACTCATTCAAACATTTCTCATTGGTGGTCGCTACTGCTCCACTAAAGATTTGAGTCTTCTGTCCCCAAATTGTGCAACTTTCTTTCATCTGATCTGACATCTTTAATTATTTCAATACTTTTAAGTCTTAATTATACCCATTTAAAATGGGTAGTTATTATTTTAGTATTACTTTTAATAGCTTTTTTAACAGTTGACGTGATTTTAATAATGTGAATCTATTAGTTAACTGTGGTTTTCATTTTTGAAGAAAAGCTGGTACATTATTGTTGCTGCTGACATATGGAAAAGGTTTGGTTTAATTATACGGTATGCTACTTTTTAAAACAGTACCTCCATGCCCTTTCAAACCACATGTATGTGGATGATCCTCTGCAAGGGTCAAATGAAGTTGAGGACTCCAGAAAGGCTGGTTACAAATGTGGGTAATATAAAATATATTACAGGAAATACATTGGTTAAACGCACATTTGGTAAAGGCAAAGAGTAAGCGCAAATTACTTTTTTCCCCTATTATTCGAGAGAGTATTTCAAGATGCGCCGGAACAGACTGGGAAAAGAGGACTGGGTTAACCTGGAAAGATAACCCACACCTTCCAGAAAGATGCCACCAGTTGTGGAGTCTTTGTCATGCAGGTGATTTAATGCAACATGTTGTGTTCATTAATAATAAAGCATTTTATTTTAAAGGGAAATTCAAAAACACGTCATGACGTCATGTTATTTTACCATCTGTCCAGATGGCCAAGATGACAGTGAAGGAATTTCAGAAAATTCCACAGACGTTTCACATCAAGTCATCAAAACAATGTCTTCAACATATACGAAGAGACATGGCAGAAGGAATTCTCAAAGGATCAGGTATTAGCCAAAAATATGAGATGAATATATGGACGGCTTCCTGTAAATTGAACAGTAATACACCTGTTATTTTTTCAGTTTCAAAGGATGACTTCTGCTCCTTCTGTGGAATTGAGGACCTGCCCACCACTGCTGTTGATGCTGTTTGGGTGAGGCTAAATGATGAATTGTGTCAAGGAGAGAACTCTGAGGCATGAACTAAAATGCACGACTCAACTCAGACGCAGGTAGTGTTCAAAATAAAGATTTTACTGGTATTGTCACAGTAACAAAACAGGGGAAACAATAACACTCTTTTGAGGAAAAACAAGGACTATGATCTTAGAGGAACGTAATATGTCCGTCGAGTAGGCGTGTACGTGTATCCTAAATGAGGAATGAACTGGCAATGGACAGGAGGGGACTAGCACAATATACACACAGGGTAAGGGGAAACAGGTGGAAACAATCAGGGCAGGGAAAACAATCACGGACACAGGAGACAGATAGGGGCGGGGAGCGTGGAGGCCTGAAAAGAGAGGGAGAATTACTTATTGGAATAAACATCAAGCACAGGACAAAGGGACATGACAAAACTAACATAAAGAATAAACTTTCACAATAAGTTTCTTAGACATGACAAATTGTTTTGAAACTCCAGAAGATAATCTGAATAGTAGATAATATCTAGATCATCTGGAGTTAGATTTCAGGAATAACATAAAAGTAATGACATTTTGTATATTTTTATGCATTACAGGTTTCCTTTTGTTTTTCTTATAATTTGTTAAAGTTTTAGCACAGTACAGATAAACCTGAATAACAAGTATTTATATATATATATATTAAAAAATCTCTATAAAATATAAATGAATATGCCTGCTTTACACTTTATATTTTCTTAATATCTTTGTTGTATTTGTCCCCATGTAGATTCGTGTGAAACTTGTGGAAGAAGGTTTCACACGCGGTGCCTCGGAATGACTGCTGCACGAATACCCAAACAAAGACCCCGTGGTATTGTGTTGTGTATCCTCCCAAACTAAAGAGGCTAGAGGTGAGTTTGTGTAACTTTTACCAGAGGTACCAGGATGTGGGGAGGTAAGGCTTGTAGTTTGAACTGCTACCACAGAAGTAGTGCGCTTACAAACGGCATGTGGGGGGAAATCCAGCCCAGCCAGTGATTTGAAATCGGCTAAATTAAAGCTGAATTTTGTACAAAACAAACAAAAATCCAGAAAAAAGCTTTGCTAAATATTTTGGGCAACTGAAGTAATGATTAATAATCACCTGTCCATAGTTTTAAATTGTTATATTCTTAATTAAGATGTTAAATATATTCACAGATGTTCATGATGTTTTCCATGTCTGACATTAGATTGTGGATTTGTTCATTAATATTGTACAGTAGGTGAAAAGCCTGAAATGTTTTATTTTTCAATGTTAACTTTATTTTGTCACAGTCTGTTCCATCATTCACCAGCAGTTTTCCATTCACCTGTCCACCTGTTAACCACTATTACGTTCCCTTCTGAGCTAGGGGAATCAAAGGGAAGCAACACAACCAGAATGGGATTGGTAAAAGTTATAAGTTGTTTTAATGCACAACAGGTGAACAAAATGGCAGGCAAGCAGCCTGAAACAAACAAATTGCCACAACACACAAAACACAGCTAGGACAACAGTCAAACAATACTAAACTAATAAGCACATCTAATCAAACTAATCTAAGCACATCTAATCACAACAGTACTGCTAATCACAATAACACGGTCCACACAAGAGCCGCGTTCACACTGCGGTACTTTTCCCACAAAGGTTCATGCGAACTTAGTTCATGCGAACTCTTTAGTTCGCATGAACTAAGTACAGATCGCGTTCACACCAGAAAAAGTCCCTGGGGGTGGATTAGGCAAATGAAGCCGCTGACGTCACTTCTTCTTCTTCTGCTTTGGGTTTACTGGCAGGCCGCAACCCACTTCACGGCGTATACTGCCGCCCAAAGTCCCCGGCCGGAAGTCCCCGGAGTTGGGGACTGGCTTCAGTAGAAGCTGCTGGGAGTCCCAGCAGCTTCTACTGAAGCCTTCCGAGTAAATCGCCAGAACGCCGACACCTCCTCATCTCCACCGCTCCCATGTTTTATTTTGTGTTGCCATAAATTAGTCTCTCTGCGTTTCTGCGTTGGGCTAATGCTAATGCTAATAATGCTAATGCGAGGATAATAAAATGGCGGCTTCACAAAACTTTTTGGGAGTTTTACGGGGCGTGGTTTGCAATTCGCCCAGCCAATCAGGAATATAGCTCTTTTCTCAAAAAAGAGCCGCTCGAAAGTCCCTGCTTTCTAGCAGGGACTTTCGAGGGGGTAAAAAGGTTCGCATGAACTACTTTTAGTACCGGCTCTTTTTGGTGTGAACGCGATCATGAACTAAGTTCGCATGAACCTTTGTGGGAAAAGTACCGCAGTGTGAACGCGGCTAAGGTAACCCCCAGAACGAAGAGAGAGGCGTCTGTTCACCCAGCAGAGCCTCCAGAGTGGTGATAGTCCGCTGTACTCCTCCCCAGCAGGTGTGCGCCGGCTGTGCGCTGCGATTGGACGACGTCAATCCAATCACCATCTTCAGAGGCGGACCAGAGGATGGGCAGCCAATGATGTTGGAGCAACCACACAGCTCATTTACCTAATCACACACACAGCTGAAAACACTCACAGGCAGATTAATGAGCAGACAAACATCTGCTGTGTAACATTGTATATACAGTATGTTATAATAATACATTATAAATCTTCCCCAAAATTAATCCAAACCATATTCTTCCAAACTCTGCTGTAGCCTGACCACCAGGAGACTATTGATGTGTGTAGTGAGTTTGGTAGAAATATACTGTATAATAGTGACGTGATTGAATATTCTTTTCTTTTTTTTTTTTTTATTGTAGTTCGTTGTCAAGCTTACCACGGTACAGGAGACGTAATTTGTGTCTGAATAACGTTTTGTTCGTGAGTTATTGATCCGTGAAATCCGAATCTGCCAATATCGTTCTAACTTTACTCGACTCTTTTTGGGTTGTTTTAATGCACTGATATCATGTGTGGCTCTGACCTGTGTATGACCTTGCAGCTGCCTCTTCTTGTGATAGGAGGAGGCAGGACATTTCAGGTTGTTGATATTTATGAGAAGACAGACTTGCTGTCTCCTAATTATCTCATTTCTATGAAGCGTGAAGGAAGTACGTGACTCTTCCCAGAAGACGTCACAGATGACCCATCGCAGATGACCCGACTTTCCGACACCCGCGGCTGATATTAGCGCCACCTCGATTTACGACTTTGTTATCTCCTGTGTTTTGGACTATATAAGCCTGATGTGTTTTGCTGTTACTTTGAGCAACATACCCCATGTGTGTGAGTTAACCCATATCCTTTGTATGTGATTTAACTCTGCTCCTTCTTGCAAGAATAAATTAGTTACCTGATCATTGATTCTCAACCTGGTGTCGAGTGATCTTTGTCTAACATATTGGTCCTTCGAGCCGGATCCAAGATCTCCTTTTTTCTCTGGGCAAACGAGCCTGACACTGTGCACAGGGAGTCGAGAGACTCTTAGAAAAAGACCCCTACCTTGTTTCCCTTACAAAGAAACAATTTGGTGAATAGGGGGCCAGGTTACGCTGGAGAGGAGAGGAGTGACGGATCCTTGAACTACCGACACAGGAGAGAACGTCAATACAGGCACCGTTTTGGTTTCAAACCCCTGGTTCGCGGAAGGATACCAAAAAAGTCCTAGAAAGACACAGGTAAACTTATCTAAAGTACTTTTAAATGGTTTGTGGTTTCAAACTAGAGGCCTTGGGTAAAAGTAGTTTGTGGTTCAAACTATGAGGTCAGTTTTTTTTGTTTTTTTAAACTAAAGGATCTTATAGTTCGTGGGTGGACTATAGGGTACATTTTCTTAGTTTTACTAAAACTATTGTGTGACTTTATAGTAGGATACAAGGTATGGCTATTTTATAGTGGGAGACTGAGTACGGCGATGGGCATTTTCTGAGTTTTGGGGAAAACTTTGACAGTTTAGTTTTCTTAGTTTTGCTAAAACTATTGTGAGCTTATAGTACGAGGTACGGCTATGAGCATTTTACCTAGTTTTGGGGAAAACTAGGACAGTTTAGTTTTCTGGGTTTTGCTAAAACCGTTGTGAGTTTTATAGTTTATGCATAAGCTATTTGGCATTTTTACTTAGTTTTGGGGAAAACTATAGAAGTCTAATCATCATGGGTTCATGCTGCAGCAAGACCCGTGGGAAGAAGATAGAAACAGAAATAGTCATCTTATCAGGAGATGCTAAATGGATGAAGGTGATCGCATGGAACGAGTGTGAAGAGATTAAAAAGTGGCAAAATAAATACTACTTCCAAGGGAGGTTAGTGGTAGAGGAATGCCAACAATTGATTGATCGCATCGAGAACAAATGTAACGGGAATGGAAAAAGGGAGGAAGAAGAGGATTTATTAGGGGCTATGATGTGGTTAGCCGAAGCAAGGAATAGAAGGGAAGGACATGAGAGAGAGGTAGAGAGGAGACAAAGAGCTGAGAAAATTGCAGCATCAGAGAAAGAAAAAGCTAACTCAGAAAAGAAGAAATCAGAAAATGAGGTTTTGTATAACTTGTATCCTAATCTCCCCTATTCCGAGAAACTGGAGAAACTTGACGATCAAGTGATATGCAGACGCCGCAAACCCCCTCCTCCGTATCTCCCTCCTGTGGAACCTGCTGTGATGCAGGAGCAATGGATAGATGAAAACCATGCACCAGCTCAACACCCCGGGGATCTCCTCGGACCCCTGACCTCCTGCTCGTCTCACCCCTCTGCTCCCCCACCGACTCCGCTGCCTTGGCCACCCGCTCCGCCCTACCAACCACCTCCACACACCGACCCTCATGCTCCCGCGCAGAGAACAGCCGGCATGAGGGAGGAACCCAGCAACACACGGTCAGGTAAGACATTCAGAATGCCCGTTATGAGTATATCGGAGAATGTGATTGATTTTCTAAGGGGAGCATTTAAACGGAATGGGGTGAAATTGGCAAACAAAAGAAAAAAAAGAAACAAAAGCAAACTGCCGTGTTTTTAACACAGGATGAATCTGATGATTACACTTCTGATGTATGTTCTGTTGAATTGCTTTTCCGAGGTGATCAAAGAGGGTGTGGACGGGGCCGTGGCGGAAGGGACGGACGAGGTGGAGGGCGAGGTGGGGCACGAGGTGGAGGACAGGGAGGAGGAAAATTCCCAGAGGGAAGTTGCTTCACATATGGCAGATTTGGGCATTGGAAAGAGAACTGCCCAGCACGGGCGGCACAGGAGGGAACGGAGGACTGGGTGGAGAAGGCATGACTAGAGCCAAGTGCATCTGCAAAATCAGGTCATGTATTATCACACACAAACATAGACCCTGAACAGATGAAAAAGGTTAACGTAGAAAGTCAAACAACAGAAACAACTACAAAACAAGATAACCCAAATCAAGAGGACCTAAGACAAAATGACTCAGACCTTGACGGTGACACAGAAGCAAGTTCAGATAACGTGTCTATCAGCTCATCCGATGAGGAAGTGGAGATTTTAGAATTAGGTACAGTAGAATTAATGCTGGCTCACGTAGAGAAACCATTTGTTACCTTAAAAGTAATGGGAATAGATGTAACCAGATTATGCAAAACCGTTTGTTCAAACAGCAGATTGTAAAATGGATTTATGACGTCAGTACTCACACAACTACATGGGGGGAAAGAGCCATACCCATTTGTTTACAAGCAGCAGCCTCCATGGCAGTACAGGCATCTGCAACAATAGTGCTTTTTAGATCCTTGACTCTAAAAGTAACTCACGCAGTGTCCGTACTATTGTTACAAAATAAACAAACCTATATGTCACCAGCTAGACATTTAGCATGCATGGCTACGTTGTTATCACAACCAAATCTTACCATCGAGAGATGTACTACTTTAAATCCAGCTACACTACTGCCAGTAGAGATAGATGGGGAATCACATGACTGTATCGCAGAAACTGAGAACAGAGTGTTACCAAGGACAGACCTGACGGACATTCCCTTCCCAGATGCAGACATATGTATGTTGACGGTTCATGTAAGAGGAATCTTGATGGAACTAATGCAACAGGCTATGCGGTAGTGACACAGACGAAACTGCCGTCTCACTTATCAGCACAGGCAGCAGAACTAATCGCACTAACAGAGGCATGCAAGCTGGGAAAAGGGAAGACAGTTAACATTTATACAGACAGCAACTATGCTCATTAGTGCGAATGCTGTTTACAGCATTCCACTATAGTTCTTAAAATCTTTATTCCCCTTATTTCAGCCAATACTTTGGCTCTCCATAACTTCAGCTTATTTTCAGCTACAGAAACCATTCAAATATTAAACTATTCAGCCTGTTCAGGAATCGATGGGAAACCTTCAACTTTTAAAAAATATTTCATACTTTTTGAAATATTCAGCTTTTTAAACTCTTTTTGTAACATTGAAGTCAATGGGAGATGCCTTCAAATCCTGTTTTCCTACACCTTGCGCCAAATGCTACTCCTTCCACATACTTTCAGCTAGACACTTCATTACAACTTCCAAATGATCACAAGACCTTCAGCTATTCAAACTTGACTTTTCTTTTTGATATCTTTTACGCTTTTTGTGATATTGAATTTAGTTTGGAGCTTGGTAGAGAGTCCCTTTTCTGATTTTAACATTAGAGTGGATGGAGCAGCTCGTTAACTCTAGAGTGCTTTGATCTCAAAACAGAGTGGAGCAGTGCTTGAAATTCTCCCCCAAAAATATTTTAAACTTGCCTTAATTCCCAAACCCTACACTCCTCAGACATATTTTTTCATGAAAAACGTAGGAAAACCTCTCGTAGGTTGGAAAATAAAAAGAAATTAAGAAAAAAAATTAAACAAAATGCCTCTTCAGGGCATGAAGTAACAAAAAGTCCAGCTAGCTCCCAATTGAGTCTCATGTTAAATTGTTCCAGATCTTTCTTCAGAGCAGGGAGAAGTACACTTTAGACACACTGCTCCCATCTCCACATTTTACACACAAAACCCAAAAAAACAACATATTTCAGTTCATTGGGGTTCCCTGATGCTCACGGTCTGGTCATTTTTTGATAAGAGCCATAGTTTTTTAACAGGTGGCAAAATTGTCAGATATAATCCCCAATGCATTCTTATGGGACTCAGTGCTGCAGTTGGTTGTCATGGTGTTGCTGGGCAGATTGGTGCCACACACACGTGAGTCACATCATCCAATCAGAGCAGACACCATGGAAACCTTTGATCTCTGGGTTTACACACACAGGTGTTTGTAAACATCCAATCACTACTACTTACATTTAATATCTTTATTAGTGCGAATGCTGTTTACAGCATTCCACTATAGTACTTTAAATCTTTATTCTTCCCCTTAAACAAATTATTTCAGCCAATACTTTGGCACTTCATAACTTCAGTTTATTTTCAGCTACAGAAACCATTCAAATATTAAACTATTCAGCCTGTTCAGGAATCGATGGGAAACCTTCAACTTTTTAAAAATATGTTATACTTTTTGAAATATTCAGCTTTTTAAACTCTTTTTAAATACTTTATCTCTCCATAACTTCAGCTTACTTTCAGCTGCAGAAACCATTCAAATATTAAACTATTTAGCAATTGATGAGAAACTTTCAACTTTTTCAAAATATTTCATACCTTTTGAAATATTCAGCTTTTTAAACTATTCTTTTAACATTGAAGTCAATGGGAGATGCCTTCAAATCCTGTTTTCCTACATCTTGCGCCAAATGCTACTCCTTCCACATACTTTCAGCTAGACACTTCATTCCAACTTTCAAATGACCACAAGACCTTCAGCTATTGAAACTTGACTTTTCTTTTTGGTATCTTTTAAACTTTTTGAGCTATTGAATTTAGTTTGGAGCTTGGTAGAGAGGCCTTTTTCAGATTTTAACATTAGAGTGGATGGGAGCAGCTCGTTAAGTCTAGAGTGCTTTGATCTCAAAACAGAATGCAGCAGTGCCTGAAATTCTCCCCCAAAAATGTTTTAAACTTGCCATAATTCCCAAACTCTACACTCCTCAGACATATTTTTTAATGAAAAACGTAGGAAAACTTCTCAGAGGTTGAAAAAAATTAAACAAAATGCCTCTTGAGGGCATGAAGTGACAAAAACGTTCAACATTCCTCCATTGAAGCCCATTGTAATTTCAGGCAGATATTTCCTCACGTTAGCAGCCGCACACCTTTAGTTAAACTGCCAAAAAGGCCACATTATTAACCCGAAACTACACAAAAATTACACTTCAGATACTCAACTTCGTGACTATTCACGTTTTGAAATGTCACAGATATCTGTTAGGGTTCTTCCACAAAACGTTCACATGTAAGAGGTTCATCTCTCATTCAGAACAATGGAAACCTGTGATCTCTCCAGAGCTCGTTAGCTCAACTATAAACACCTGTGCAATGGACCACGATGATGTCATCACTCCAACTGACACGCAGCAGACTTCAACAGTCCAGCCGTGAAGACATCTTCGGGACAGTTTTGAGATTTCTTCAAATGCCGTTGCCATGGCAACACAATGCTCGCCTTGAAACACGGTTTTCTCATAGCTTCAGTGAAAATACTCCAAACAGCCCAGAACTTCACAGGTTTGATAACGATGCAGCCATCAATGCATCTAAGCGTAGTATGGGGTGTCATCAAATGTCGTTGCCAATGCGACAGACCACTCGCCATGAAACACGATGAGGCTGTAAGTCCAATCGACACGGTCCAATCGTCCCCCAATCTACGCCAAATCTGAGATCTCACCATATGCCGTTGCCATGGCAACACAATGCTCACCATGAAACACGGTTTTCTCATAACTTCAGTGAAAATACTCAAAATGGCCCAAAACTGCACAGGTTAGGTAACAATGCAGCCATCAACACATCTAAGAGTATTATGGGATGTCATCAAATGCCGTTGCCATGGCGACAGATCATTCACCATCAAGTTAGTTCAAAAGTTTCACAAGCCTTTTTACTTTCTTTTCTCATCTTAATACAAATTCATTCACTACTACTTACATCTGATATTGAACTCCTTCAGCCTATTTTCAGCTGCAGAACCCATTCAACTATTACATTATTCAGCTATTTCAGGACATCAAGGCTATACATGTTGTTGTTTACACCTTTTTCAAACCTTTTCTTTTAAATATTAAGCTTGTTCTGCATTTTTTTAGCTAAAAGCAGCTACCATTCAGCTAATAACATATTCAGCTAAATTCAGCCATAAATATTCACAGTTTACAGCATTCACATGCATTTTCTGCAGGAAATGCATTTTCTAGTTCATGTATACATGCGTTTGCACAACAATGGAAAAATAGGGGGATGGTAACATCCACAAACAAACCTATTACACTAAAGATTTGATCCTATCACTTTTGGATGCAGTATTGAATTGAATTGATTTATTTAAAAAAGGATTACCTAGTCGTTAATGTCGAGCCCCTGATAAAGATTTGATCCTATCACTTTTGGATGCAGTACAACTCCCTAAGAGAGTGGTGGTCTGTAAGTGTGCAGCACACACTACAGGGACGGACCCAATTTCCACAGGGAACCGAAAGGCAGATGAAGAGGCTAAGAAAGCAGCGCAAAGACAGTGACAGGACAATGACCAATATATTTCTGAAAATATGGAACACATTGATCATGAAATCCTAAAAGACATGCAAGCGAATGCACCTGACAAAGAAAAGGTATACTGGAAGAAGAAGTTGTGTACACAGAATAAAGAGGGGTTGTGGGAAAGTACAGAAGGCAAATTTGTATTACCAAAAAGCTTATTTCGATATGCAGCTATATTGAGCCATGGGTTGGACCACGGCTCAACGTGGACGTAATACAGAAGATATTTACAGCCTATGGCTTTACAAACTACTCTTAAAAAAAAATTGTTTAGCATGTTCTGTGTGTGCACAGTATAACCCTCAGGGACAGTTCAGACCAAAGAGAGGTAAAATACCGGAGCCCCAGTATCCGTTTCAGCACATTTGCATGGACTTTATTGAACTAAATAAACGTGAGGGAATGAAATATTGTCTAACAATCATTGACATGTACTCAAAATGGATTGAAGTTTTTCCAACTAGGAATCCAGATGCATTGACAGTGGCTAAAGCAGTGACAAATCACATAATCCCACGTTTTGGAATTCCGGAAAAGATCTATAGTGATAATGGCACACACTTTGTAAATAAAGTAATTCAGGATTACCTAGTGCTAGAGGGCTATCACCTTTTGGAATGTTATATGGAAGACCATATATCTGCCTGAGTTAAAACCATTTGTAAGAGAGGACGAGGGTATGAGTGAAAACACAGCAGAGTATATGGCAAAAAATGTTGAGAAGAAAAGAGATCACAAATGTTCTTGTCCCCTCTGCACAGGAAGTTCCTGACACTACACAGACAGAGAAACCAGGAGAGTGAGTGTTCACCAGAGCGATAAAGAGGAAGAGCTGGCACTCGCCCAAGTGGGAGGGTCCCTACCAAGCACTCCTGTCTACACCGACTGCAGTAGTGGCGGAGAGACCATCCTGGATACACCTGACTGTGAAGCTGTTTAAACCTAAAGACAGAAACTCGCCTCTACTGTGGTGAAGTCTGGCTACAAAGGGAGGTGATTCCAATAAGGGCACTTGTCTCAAACCAGTGAAGAAACCAACAGAACCCAGTAGAATTTAAAGAGTGGACGTTAGCAGGGAAACCGTAACGTGATAGAAACTGACGATGTACAGAGAAAAAATTAGGCCATGGCATCCATTTGGATTACATTAAAACATGTGCCTACCTACCTCAGCCGTTTGGGTAGCCTACTTTTGTATATGCATTTTTAATCTTTATAATCATTTGTATTTTCCAAGTTCTATGTTATTCTGTAGTATAAACAGGAGGGATATGTTGGAGAAATACTGTTTTCTCCACTCTTTGGGTTGTTTTAATGCACTGACATCATGTGTGGCTCTGACCTGTGTATGACCTTGCAGCTGCCTCTTCTTGTGATAGGAGGAGGCAGGGCATTTCAGGTTGTTGATATTTATGAGAAGACAGACTTGCCGTCTCCTAAATATCTCATTTCTATGAAGCGTGAAGGAAGTACGTGACTCTTTCCAGAAGACGCCGCAGATGACCCGACTTTCCGACACTGATATTAGCGCCACCTCGATTTATGACTTTGTTATCTCCTGTGTTTTGGACGATATAAGCCTGATGTCTTTTGCTGTTCCTTTGAGCAACATACCCCATGTGTGTGAGTTAAACCATTTCCTTTGTATGTGATTTAACTCGGCTCCTTCTTGCAAGAATAAATTAGTTACCTGATCATTGATTCTCAACCTGGTGTCGAGTGATATTTTTCTAACACATATTATAGATCTGGTAACGATTTATTTTACCCCTTGGTTTAAAGGTAGGGTAGTTAAGAATGGAGAAACCAGCTCGAGTGCGCCATCCAGTTACTTTAGCCGGGCCGGCTCAGATGATTGGTCGTGCTGTTTACAGCGCCACAGATGACATTTTTGTATATATTTCAAAGCATTTAATGTATTCATTGCTATCGGGATGTTAAGAGCATTACATGGAATATAACAAGTGTTTCTGAAGTGAATTACCTACCCCACCTTTAAGATACTGATATTAAAAAGCTAAGCTGTACAATTGACCTTTGTTTAACTAATAGTAGGTCACCTTTTTAAGCAAACTGGAGGTTGGTTTTGGTATTTTTTGACTAAAACCTCTTGACCACTTTTAGGGGCCAATTTGAATCATGTCTGTGACAGTATCAAGTTGAGAATACTGTACTCACTGCAAAATATAAAATAACTTGGAAAAGATCAAACAAAGATGTATCTTAGACTCATAACATATTTATATTTGGTAATGTTTAGTTGCTTTTTACATATTACAAATGTTTTGTATTAATAAAGCACAAAAGAAACTGCAGTGGGAGCATCATGAATCTCCGGGAAGAGAAATACATTTATTGTTGTAGACATTACTTCTAGTCAAACGTTAGAAAAATAATCCATCGAAATTCATGGCCCACACATCTGAAGACTCAATATGTATTACAACATCTCATATTGAAACGAACATGTCTGAAACAAAATCGCAGCCAAGGAAAGACGGAAACAAAAAAGCACAGCCTCTAAAAAACATTGTCCACTTCTCCTCCCTATTTCTTCTGTTTGGGTTTCTTCTTCTTGGCTGAGTTGCTCTCAGATGTCGCCGTTGTCTTGCTCTTCTTGGCTGGGCTTGGAGAAGCTGCTGCGGGGGCGGCTGCTGCTCCGTCGGCTGGTCGTTTCTGTTTAGGCTTCTTGTCATGTTTCTTTTTCCAGTGACCTGTGCCTGCTGCAGGTTTCCCCCCTCTGAGGGTCGCCTGCTCCGCTGCGGCTGCCGCGGCCGCCGGCTCCAAGATGGGAATGTCTCGCTTCCTACGCTTCTTTGACTCTGGCAGGAAACCTTTCTTCTTCTTCAGAAGTTCCTTTGGGTCGGCTTTCTTCTCGGGCTTTATCTTTTCAACTTTGGGTTTTCTGTAAATGTGAAGAGGAACAAGGTCATCATGATGGATTGAGACAAGGCAAGGAAGGCAATTTCAAAGTGCTTTACTAAAAGAATACACTGAGAGGAAGAACATCGCAACACACTGAAAGAATAACAACTGCAATACAAGTGTTATGTGGTAAAGTAAACAGTGAAGTGCATGTTTGTATGAAAACTAAAAGAATTCTTAAATAAAATAAGTTATTAATTAAATCAAAAATAATAATAAATATATAAGTTGATTAAATGTATCTGAGTCAGTATGAAACGCTTTTTTTTTATTTGGGCACCAACACAAGCTAAACCATCTACTTCAACCATATCAGTATGTAGTGTCTCTACTTTAAAGAGTCCTCTCCTGCTGATGTTCAGGTGTATGTCAGTATGTAGTGTCTCTACTTTAAAGAGTCCTCTCCTGCTGATGTTCAGGTGTATATCAGTATGTAGTGTCTCTACTTTAAAGAGTCCTCTCCTGCTGATGTTCAGGTGTATATCAGTATGTAGTGTCTCTACTTTAAAGAGTCCTCTCCTGCTGATGTTCAGGTGTATATCAGTATGTAGTGTCTCTACTTTAAAGAGTCCTCTCCTGCTGATGTTCAGGTGTATATCAGCATGTAGTGTCTCTACTTTAAAGAGTCCTCTCCTGCTGATGTTCAGGTGTATATCAGCATGTAGTGTCTCTACTTTAAAGAGTCCTCTCCTGCTGATGTTCAGGTGTATATCAGTATGTAGTGTCTCTACTTTAAAGAGTCCTCTCCTGCTGATGTTCAGGTGTATATCAGTATGTAGTGTCTCTACTTTAAAGAGTCCTCTCCTGCTGATGTTCAGGTGTATATCAGTATGTAGTGTCTCTACTTTAAAGAGTCCTCTCAGTGTGCGAAAAAGTACACGTCCCACCGTCCGGGACGTGTTATTTACAATATCGGACAAGTAGATCTTTCAATTGACTTGTCCGGCGGACAAGTGACGTTTTTCGCCCCGATTTATTGACAAATTATTGATACATTGAGTTTACAAAAGGCAGAACTCATTCGCAAATTGTCCGTGTCCGCCATTGTTCGTTTAGAAGTGTTAGTTTTGGTTCTGCTTGTCGATTCCTAAGGAAATGCATCTCGCCGCTTTCTGTACAGTTAGACGGGGCGGGAAGTGTAGCACAGTGGCCGGGCTGGGAAGCAAAACTCGGTTCCGAGTAGGAACAAATAACAATTGTCCGGTCCCGGGATTAATAAGAGTTGTGAGGACAGGAGGAGAGGCCGAGCCCCGCGGACTGCAGCTCTCTCTCTCTATGCTCCGTATCAGCTGATCGCTGCACGGTGCAGCTCAGCGTCTCTCTCTCTTTCTACACACAGCGGATCCGCTGCCCGTATAACAGCCTCATCTTTGTCAAACTTATGTTCTCTCTCTAACACGTAATGAAGGTTATTAAGCGTTTGAGCTCCTGTGTTAATATTGACCGCCATTTCCTTTATGAAGTGAAGCAGCCTCCCTGTCTGTGTCCTCGCGCTGTCCTCACATCCCCGGACCCCCAGACTCGGAGGAGCAGGGATGTCAGTATTGTTTATGAAGCAGGGTATATAAAGTACATTATTGAAATGCTATTTATACTATTTATTAACTTTTACAAACAGTGAGTAGCTGGGCAGCTGCCAGCATGTGTATTACAGGACATGTGTAAGCGTGCAAGTGTCTTTGAGTTGTAGAAAAGCACTAGGCCTATAGGCTATAAATATAATAATGATAATAATAACTTTATTTGTATAGCACCTTTCATACAGGGGATTGCAGTTCAAAGTGCTTTACATCAGTAAAAAATAAGACATAAAATCAGTGTAAAACAAGCAGCAAGAGCAAAGCATAAAGTGGGATAAAATAATTAAAAATAAAAACATGGGGAATAAAACATAGAGAAATAGTGCAATGTCAATCACAGAGAATAGTGCAGTATAATAGTGTAAAATCAGTCAAGTGCTTTGGTAAAGAGAGGGTTTAAGCTGCCTTTGAAAAATGCCTAATGTATTGGCTTTCCTAATATTGTTGGGTAACGTGTTCCACAGTTTTGGGACGTAGTTTACAAAGGCTGCATCACCGATCTTCTTAGGACTCTTTCTGGTGACCTCTAGTAGACCTGCATCTGATGATCGCAGTGTTCTGGCGGGTGTGTAGTTCATTAGAGAGTCAGCCATGTAGCTGGGTCCTTGTCCATTTAGAGCTTTGTATGTGAGGAGAAGCCCCTTCAAATCAATTCTAAGAGTTACAGGAAGCCAGTGTAGAGTAGCTAAGACAGGACTAACGTGTTCCCTCCTTTTGGTATTCGTTAGTAGTCTAGCTGCAGAGTTTTGAATGAGCTGGAGTCTTTGTACATTCTCAAACTGCACCACTTAGGACTAACTAAACAATGCAGAGATTATTTTTATATAATTGTATTCAATAACCGTAAGAAATTCAACAGTATGAAGTGATTCGTAAATAGGAATACAGATTTGACTTAATGTTTTCATAAATATATTTTTCTCCCAGTTTGTCATGGGACTGATTTACCCTCTCCAAGAACCGGAATCGAGAACCGAAAATAACCAGAATCGAAAAGCAGAACCGCAATCGTTAAAATCCAAACGATACCCAACCCTATGTGTGATGCAGTAAAATCTTACCGCTCACTTACGTTAGCGGTGTCGTAAAAACCGTGGGAAAATGTAAAAAATACGATGACGAAGAAGAAGATTCCAGTGGCCCCAATTGTTGTCAATTCTGGACAAGTGAAAAATGTATTCGGACAAGTAGATTGCCAAACTCACTTGTCCATGGACAAGTACTCTCTAAAAACTTTTTCTCACACTGCCTCTCCTGCTGATGTTCAGGTGTATATCAGTATGTAGTGTCTCTACATGTCTCCATGCTTTAATGTTCAAAAAGCTCTTTATGTTCTCATACTGCCTGTGCTGCAGCACCTCTTTCCACCCTCTGTCTGAAACCAGAGCCCAGTCGGCTCTGTTGTGATTGGTCAACCGCTAAGAGATGTCCCGCCCCTTAGAAGTTACATAGTGATGTCACAGAAGTAAGCGAAGGAGTCAAATGAAGGTGTTTCGTCCGAGGGGAGTGTGTTGGAGAGAACCTTTACCTGCACTAAAACCTGTGTAACACGACAGGAAAGGGAAACCCCCCCAAACTATAACAGGGCCTTTTGAGTGAATGATAGTGATTTAAAATATATGCAATGCTGGAGAATCCAATGGCTGCTGTACGATGAGGATACATCATGTTTTTAGTTCAGATCATAATCTGTACGGTACTGCTGCTGTTACATAGAGACAGTGGGAACGTTTACCTGCACTCAAGTAATCAGGTTACTCCTGCAGTAATCTCATTTCTTAAATGCAATTTAAACAGGAAACCTGGTTTTTGTTATCGGGTTAAGGAGTTAAGAGAAACCTGATTCCCGAGCTAGATTCCTCGCAGTAAAGTGCGATTTCCTGGCCGTGAGTCGGTAACTGGGTTTCTCATTTCTACAACAATCCCGCCTGTCCGTACAGGAGCAGAGCGGCTCTGACAGCAGAGCGGAAAAGCCATTACGCATAGAGGTTCTCCCGTCTGTGGATTCAACATAATCAGATTCAAAGTCTGATTAAAACCCAAACTGACATTTGACTCTTGTAAAAAGCCGACCCAAGGACAAACTGTGGCCTCAGCACAGAGCCGTCTCGTAAAGGCAACAACACACACTTCATGGCAACGACGTTCAAATCAAAAAGACGACTTTTCTGTTTTCTAAATATTATTTATACATTATCTTACACTGCATGAATCTTCCCTGGCAGAGCACCACCCCACAAAGACCATCACTGATGCTCAATAACGCTGCCTGTAAATATAACACGTGCTGTGCATACCAGTGCTCTTTTGCAATATATACTTATATACAATTAACATTCTTGTTCATTTTGTTAACGTTACAGGCTTTTTCAACACGTTTTTAGAATCCCATACGTTTTAAAATACTGCTACTTATGCTACTTTTTACCATGGTGTATTATTCGTTTATATATTTTCTTAAATGTATGTGTTTTTATTGAATATACAAGTAAAGGCTTTTCCTTTTATCTGTACTGTTGCTGCTGTAACGCTTTACATTTCCCCGCTGCAGGACGGTTAAAGGAATTCTGATTCTGCCCTTTAATTTATTCATTTAAACCAGTCTTTTTCTATATTTAGCATGTGTTTATTTATATTCTCGTGCATGCATTTAAATACAATTTTGTAATGTTTTTAGTTGCCATTTCGTAATGCTTTTTGTGTTTGTTGTAAGGCACTTTGAATTGACTTGTTTAACGAGCTTGCACACTGAATTATGTGAGAAATATCATTTTACGCACAGATGTTACGGGACGAGCTCTTCCTCAGAGAGAAAACTGTGAGGCTTATTTTCTGCATTTGTCCCCGTGTGCAGACCGTTCAGTCGTGTCTTATGCATTTGAAGTTCAGTCGAGCATCTTTACAGTCGTGATTCGTTGTCCTGAAACAGAGCAAACGCCATTCTTGCCACCGGGAGCGTTTCCTGTTCAGACCTCAGGTGGCAGATGGCTGCGAATGAACCTTAGATTGCAGGTCAATTAGTAAGGGAACTAATGGAGTCAATCATAATTAACTTAATGTGAAGTGAATTGATATAGTTAATCTACATCAGTGTTGCTGAACATTTTGATCTGAGCCAAACTGTGGGTTTGAAGGGTACGGTAAGTGAGTTATCGTAGTGCTACATCATGAGGGGAGGTAGGAGGTAAATCAGGCCAGTGGCTTGCAGCATGTATTTGTAGACTTTTACAGAAATCCTTTTCTGTTACCCAAGGGGCGACCTCCGAGGCGCAGAGACGGAAGTGCCAACACCTGAACTTCATCAAATAACGACTTAAGGCTGGATCTAAAGGGAACCATCTCCCTCCATCTCCAAGTTAGAAAGCACCACTTTACAGCAGAAATACACCCGTTTGGTTTGGGTCGTAAAGAGGATGCTCATTTCCAGGTTCATATTTGTATTGTGTGCCTTTACTGTGAAGCTTTAATGTTTAGAAGGTTCTTTAATGTTCTCAAAGTAAACAAAGGAGTCCAATGTTCCGGCAAGGGGGAAAGAAACTCATTCTGGAGGGAACACGGGAATTCCATATAATAACACAAACCTGTCCAACACGCTACAGGAGAGGGAAACCCCCAGGAAGCAGAATAGGGCCTCTTTAATAGCCAATTGGACGGGGGCGTTTTGTTATACAACTTCTCCATTGAAATTATATTCACGCTTCCAGCCGCCCACTTCACGCTGCTCTAGAGAACTGATGTCACGGAGACAAAGTCAACATTATATATGGTTATACCCTCCATAACATGGTGTGTTCCCTCTATACTGGTTTCTAATATGCATTCGAGTAGCTGCATGAGAATGACCTCTTGAGACGCTGACACAATAACTCACATGACTCCAAAGTGCTTCACCACGGCCCAGTACGTGTCCTCCAGCTTTCCCGTCTTCTTGAACGCGATGGCGCTGGTCAGAGACTGCAGGACGGTCTGCAGAGGCTCCAGGTCCACAGTCAGCTTCTACACATGAGGAGCAGAGCCTTTAGTCTTCAGCAGACAAGTACACACATCCTTTACTCAAGTAGAAGTAGATACTCTGGTGAAAGTAGAAGTACTGACTAAACTTCTTTACTCAAGTCAAAGTAAAGAGGCTTTGAAATGTACTTCAGTAAAAAGTACCCATAACTAGCAGCTGTTTTAAAGAGTACCTGACCTCCCTTTATATTCATAGAACAATAATGTCATTGTTAGCTAATGAATGTTTCCATGGTGAACAACGGCAACATGACAACGTTTCCATTGGTTCCTCTTCTTTAGAGAAGACCAGGAAGTGATGGATACACGGATCGTGTTCAAATCAATAGGCACGCAGTGACTCTAAAGAATAATGATCACGCCACCAAACACACATTCAGACTAAAGGAACCAGCTGTTTGGAAAATGAGAGAAGTAGAAAGAACAGGTATTTGTGTTCAACACGTAAGAAGTAGAAAGTACAGGTATTTGGGTTCAACATGTAAGAAGTAGAAAGTACAGGTATTTGAGTTCAACATGTGAGAAGTAGAAAGTACAGGTATTTGGGTTCAACATGTAAGAAGTAGAAAGTACAGGTATTTGTGTTCAACATGTAAGAAGTAGAAAGTACAGGTATTTGAGTTTAACATGTGAGAAGTAGAAAGTACAGGTATTTGTGTTCAACATGTAAGAAGTAGAAAGTACAGGTATTTGTGTTCAACATGTAAGAAGTAGAAAGTACAGGTATTTGAGTTCAACATGTGAGAAGTAGAAAGTACAGGTATTTGGGTTCAACATGTAAGAAGTAGAAAGTGCAGGTATTTGTGTTCAACATGTGAGAAGTAGAAAGTACAGGTATTTGGGTTCAACATGTGAGAAGTAGAACGTACAGGTATTTGTGTTCAACATGTAAGAAGTAGAAAGTACAGGTATTTGGGTTCAACATGTAAGAAGTAGAAAGTACAGGTATTTGTGTTCAACATGTAAGAAGTAGAAAGTACAGGTATTTGAGTTTAACATGTGAGAAGTAGAAAGTACAGGTATTTGTGTTCAACATGTAAGAAGTAGAAAGTACAGGTATTTGAGTTCAACATGTAAGAAGTAGAAAGTACAGGTATTTGAGTTCAACATCTAAGAAGTAGAAAGTACAGGTATTTGAGTTCAACATGTGAGAAGTAGAAAGTACAGGTATTTGATGTTCAACATGTAGAAGTAGAAAGTACAGGTATTTGAGTTCAACATGTAAGAAGTAGAAAGTACAGGTATTTGAGTTCAACATGTGAGAAGTAGAAAGTGCAGGTATTTGAGTTTAACATGTGAGAAGTAGAAAGTACAGGTATTTGTGTTTAACATGTGAGAAGTAGAAAGTACAGGTATTTGTGTTCAACATGTAAGAAGTAGAAAGTACAGGTATTTGAGTTCAACATCTAAGAAGTAGAAAGTACAGGTATTTGAGTTCAACATGTAAGAAGTAGAAAGTACAGGTATTTGAGTTCAACATGTAAGAAGTAGAAAGTACAGGTATTTGAGTTCAACATGTAAGAAGTAGAAAGTACAGGTATTTGAGTTCAACATGTGAGAAGTAGAAAGTACAGGTATTTGAGTTCAACATGTGAGAAGTAGAAAGTACAGGTATTTGGGTTCAACATGTAAGAAGTAGAAAGTACAGGTATTTGTGTTCAACATGTGAGAAGTAGAAAGTACAGGTATTTGGGTTCAACATGTGAGAAGTAGAAAGTACAGGTATTTGTGTTCAACATGTAAGAAATAGAAAGTACAGGTATTTGGGTTCAACATGTAAGAAGTAGAAAGTACAGGTATTTGGGTTCAACATGTGAGAAGTAGAAAGTACAGGTATTTGGGTTCAAAATGTAAGAAGTAAAAGTAAAAAGTCGTCAGAAAAATAAGTAGTGGAGTAAAGTACTGATACCAGAAAAATGTACTTAAGTACAGTAACGAAGTATTTGTACTCCACTACTTCCCACCTCTGGTCTTCAGTAGACACACTTCAACACATTGAACCCCGCGCCCCCCCCCCCCAGCCATCACCTACCTGCTGTTTGACGTTCTTCACCAGGAACTGACAGAGCTCCAGGGTCTTCACCACCTTCTCCTTCACCACTTTGCTCTCAGTCTCCCCGACCTTCTCCAGACTCTGAGAGCAGAAGACACTCGGGTTACACTGCTGGCATTACATATCTTCACACAGTCGATGCTGCCCAGATAATAATACAAGTAAGTGTCTCCGAGTTCATAAGGGAGGGTTTAAGGTAAAAAACTATTCGGACTGATGTTGTTTTGCGGGTTTGTTTTTGCTCGGACTACAGACGGCACGATGGAGGGGCCGAGTGTTTTTTGTGACAAATATTAAGCGTGTTTCCCCATCAGCCATCTGGAGGACACACAGAGGGCAGTGAGTGTGGCTCTAATCATCATTCATCAGAGCAAGATGCAATTTCTTAAACCTTCGAGACGTATAATTAAAGGATGTTGTTGTAGAAACGTGTCGTCTTCTAGAGAATAAATGACGTGTAGTTACAGCCCCAGGAACATTTTGTATTGACTATATAGCGCCAGACAACGTCCCATAGCTGCTATACAAGAACAATATACCACGTCCTTTAGCGAACCTTTGCTTAAAGTCATCCCAGTGTTCATACATGCAGCTCATGCCTGGGACTATTATTATTATGTTAAGTTGTGTTGACCTATAGGACATTTTTAACGTACATGGAAAGTGTGTACTCTGAATTAGAACACAGATTTACTACAGTCAACCATGGCTGACATTTATCTCGACCGTTTGTGTTGTTTTAGTTATTTTTTGTGCTGTGATTTCAACCATTTGTTTGTCTATCATTTTAAATGTTGTTGTACAATTAATCTTGTCTTATTCTGTGGGGTGGGATACAAAAAAGAAAAGGACAACCTGCACACCTGTATTTCTTTTGTCTTGACGCTGTATGTGTCGTTTAAGAAAAAGGAAAATTAAGTTAAAAAAAAAAAAGTTGTGTTGACCTACCGCTGTCAGCTGACCTGAGACCTGCCCACAGAGCTCGGTCCACGCAGCGCCGCTCAGCAGCTGCTGGACCTCGCGGCTCTGCATCGCCCGCAGCACCAACACACACGCCTGGCCCTGAACACACACACACACACACACACACACACACACACACACACACACACACAATAACATCCATCAGAATCAGAATACCTTTATAAGTCCCAGAGGGGTCATGTACATTGTTACAGCAGAAAAGAGCCAAAGACAGCTCAATGTTACCTCAGCGTGCATCAACAGGAACGTACACATGAAAAAAGAGCTTTACTATTATACTGTTTTTCATCAATATATTATAGGTCACAGATATACACAGAGCCTGTCTCTGATTGGCTGAAACACCAAAACAGGTCATTGCAGCATTACCCATAATCCCCTCTGTTTCAGCCCTGTTTCCAAAGTTTCCTGTTTCTGTTACTTCAGATGAAAGTAAGGAGCCCCTCCCCACGGCCCTCTGAGAGAGATTTGGTTACAAAGAACTCAATGGTGCTCTAGAGGAGGTTCAGGTGATAAGGGGGGGGGGGGTTACCTTGGTTGCTGATTGGCTAATGGTTACACGAGACAACACATCGTTATGACATCATAAAGTGGCCAAAATCTGATCAGCTCATTTTCAGACAGGTTTTTATAGAAATGGATCAAAAAGAGAGAGAATCTTTGTTCCTGAAACTTTCAGAGTCTCTTTCCACAGAGGGGACACGTGTTGATGTAGAGGAGACATGAAGAAGAGGGGACACATGTTGATGTAGAAGAGACATGGAGAAGAGGGGACACATGTTGATGTAGAAGAGACATGGAGAAGAGGGGACACATGCTGATGTAGAAGAGACATGAAGAAGAGGGGACACATGTTGATGTAGAAGAGACATGAAGAAGAGGGGACACATGGTGATGCAGAAGAGACATGAAGAAGAGGGGACACATGGTGATGCAGAAGAGACGTGAAGAAAAGGGGACACATGTTGATGTAGAAGAGACATGAAGAAGAGGGGACACATGTTGATGCAGAAGAGACGTGAAGAAGAGGGGACACATGTTGATGCAGAAGAGACATGGAGAAGAGGGGACACATGTTGATGTAGAAGAGACATGAGGAAGAGGGGACACATGTTGATGCAGAAGAGACGTGAAGAAGAGGGGACACATGTTGATGCAGAAGAGACATGAAGAAGAGGGGACACATGTTGATGTAGAAGAGACATGGAGAAGAGGGGACACATGTTGATGTAGAAGAGACATGAAGAAGAGGGGACACATGTTGATGTAGAAGAGACATGAAGAAGAGGGGACACATGTTGATGTAGAAGAGACATGAAGAAGAGGGGACACATGTTGATGTAGAAGAGACATGAAGAAGAGGGGACACATGTTGATGTAGAAGAGACATGAAGAAGAGGGGACACATGTTGATGTAGAAGAGACATGAAGAAGAGGGGACACATGTTGATGTAGAAGAGACGTGAAGAAGAGGGGACACATGGTGATGCAGAAGAGACGTGAAGAAGAGGGGACACATGTTGATGTAGAAGAGACATGAAGAAGAGGGGACACATGTTGATGAAGAAGAGACATGAAGAAGAGGGGACACATGTTGATGTAGAAGAGACATGAAGAAGAGGGGACACATGTTGATGCAGAAGAGACGTGAAGAAGAGGGGACACATGTTGATGCAGAAGAGACATGGAGAAGAGGGGACACATGTTGATGTAGAAGAGACATGAGGAAGAGGGGACACATGTTGATGCAGAAGAGACGTGAAGAAGAGGGGACACATGTTGATGTAGGAGAGACATGAAGAAGAGGGGACATCTCTCTTACCTGCTGGTGCACTCTGACCCCTGAGTTGATGTGCTGCACGGCAGCATCCAACATCTTCACACACAAACCCTGAAACATCACAAAAGGGAACTTTAAAAAGGTGTTCTGTTACAATTAGAAAGTTACATAGATCCTGTATCGATTCACACTCACGGGGAATCTGGTGAACAGATCTGTGAACATCTGAGCGCTGAGCGGGCTCTTCCTGCGGCCCATGAAGGAGTTCAGAGCTTCGATGAAGATCTTGGAGACGCGGTCCACATCCAGGCTGCCCATGAACTTCAACTACACACGAGTATACATCAGGAGAGAGGTGAATGTGCAGTTTGTGGGCGCTGTGCACAATGTAGGCTTGGTGCTGTTGTTTATTATTTAGTATTAGTACAAACACGCTTTCTCCCAAACAATCACTATTGAGTGGGGAGAAAATCACTATTTCCCAAAAACCAACATCTTCAAATGTCTCATTTTGTACGAATTCCAATTCACTATTACAGAAGCCAGTACATGCTCACATTTAAGATCCTGAAACTAAAATAATTACTTAATGAGTGAGGAAGACTCTGGATAATAGAGGGTCATGTTATCGGTGACTTCCTGACTCGATACGATTCAGGGAAGGACACTGATCTTTCCAGCTGGACATAATATGACAAACATGTACCGTACTTTTCGGACTATAAGCCGCGACTTTTCCCCCCATTTATTGTGTACAGCTAACGGCCACTAGGGGACCTCCTAAATCTATGGATGTTACAGGTAAAATTAACCACCTTTAACTCTATGGGCTCTATGACCGGTCCGCGCCCGCCACCTTTAAGCGGCGGGCTCCAGCAGGAAAAGCTGGAGGCCGGAAAAGAGTGAGACAGGTAGCGCGCCAAAGTAAAAGTGGAACCGAGAGACAGAACGAGAGCAAGACAGACGGACAGTTTAGCTGCTGCGGCTCATATGCAGGTGCGCTTTGTAGTCCGAAAAGTACGGTAATTTTCACAGTTGCAACTATTGGCGAGTGATCGAACCCCAGCAGAACCGACCGCAGGAAGGCGTTTACGAGTGAACGCCTTCCTGAACCAAATCAAATGAATCTGTGTAAACGTACATCACTTCCTGCAGCTCCGTCAGCCGTCGCGTCCTCTTTGGCTTCAGCAGCTGGAGCTCCTCGCAGCACCTTCACCACGTACAGAGACGCACTGCAGGGACAGAGAGACATCAGCCAACTACAGGAACTATGACCTGGTGTTTAGTTCTTCACCTCTCAGGTCTATGTCCCGTAACAACTCAAAGCTTGAACAGCTAAAAAGGACGCAACACCATCCCGCTCATGAGGACGGTGTGATGCAGCCGTACACTCAGAATAACACGGATGAGGAGTTAATATTAAGAAATCAAAACATGTGTGGAGTGTTTTTAAATACTAAAGCGAAACTAAAATAATACACAAAGAACATTTGGTAACACTTTAGATTAAGGTACACATATTCACCATCAACTACTTGTTGTTAATCAACATGCATAGTAGCCGTATATTGGCCCTTTATTAGTCATATATATAAAACACTTATTAATGCCTTATTCTACAAGTAATAAGCCATTAGTTAAGTTTGTCCTCAATAACCCTCTAATTAGTGCTTATTTATTGTAAGTAAGGAAGTTGTTGTACATGAGTTTCTTATGTAACAAGACATGAAACTACAAGTGGTAATTGTGGTATTTCTAACTCAGAACATGTTCCCTATTTTAAAGTGAAGTCTTGTTCATAACCAATAAGCTAGTAGTTTGACTCTAATATGTTAATGAACAACTACAGTACTTTTCGGACTATAAGCCGCGACTTTTTCCCCATTTTTTGTGTACAGCTACCGGCCACTAGGGAACCTCCTAAATCTATGGATTTTACAGGTAAAATTAACCATCTTAACTCTATGGGCTCTATGACCGGTCCGCGCCCGCCACCTTCAAGCGGCGGGCTCCAGCAGGAAAAGCTGGAGGCCGGAAAAGAGTGAGACGGGTAGCGCGCCAAAGTAAAAGTGGAACCGAGAGACAGAACGAGAGCAAGACAGACGGACAGTTTAGCTGCTGCGGCTCATATGCAGGTGCGCTTTGTAGTCCGAAAAGTACGGTAGTTGATGGTGAATAAGTGTACCTTAATATAAAGTGTTACCAAATGTTCTTTTGTGTATATTAGAGTCAAACTACTAGCTTATTGGTTATGAACAAGACTTCACTTTAAAATAGGGAACATATTCTGAGTTAGAAATACCACATTTTGACACAATTACCACTTTTAGTTTCATGTCTCGTTACATAAGAATGGACCATATGTGTTAGGTGTTATGAGAGAATGCCTCATTAGGCCCATGTTGAGCATATTAAGACCCAAACTCACGTACAACAACGTCCTTACTTACAATAAACAAGCACTAATTAGAGGGTTATTAAGGACAAACTTAACTAATAATAATATATTTTATTTATAAGCGCACTTTTCATTTGCGTAAACAAAACTCAAAGTGCTACAAAATTAAAAATTAAAAAGGGTGAAACAAAACAATAAAAAAACAATTAAAACAACATAGTAAAAGCTGTGACATTCATGCCCGCATGGCATAATGTGGGGGATTTAAAAACTACTGACCTAGTACTTGGAGAATATGTAGAACAAGGCATTAATAAGCGTTTTATAATGACTAATAAAGGCTAATATGCATGATAATGAACAACTAGTTGATGGTGAATACCTTAATATAAAGTGTTACCGAACATTTGCAAATCCTTATATTGATTTAAAATGCTTCTCACAATCATGTATTTCTATACTTCCCTAATCCACATATTTTATTACTAGAATGTTCAGACATCATGTTCTTTTGCTAACATGGCATCAACTGACTAACATCTATTCTCCTCCGCCCAGTCATTGAAGCCTCGAGTACCTGAAGTAGTAGAGGCAGACGGAGGAGTCGGACAGCTTCTGGCTCTTCGTCATCAGCTTCTCCAGCAGGTCGTGCAGCTCCCCCTCTCTGTCTCCGACGGTCTTGCAGTAAACCTTCGACCTGCACAGCTGGTTCCTGAAAGACATGCATTCACTCGGTGAGAATCGGTGGATGAGACTACAATACAAAGACCTAATGGTTTCTCCTCTCCACTCCTTTAAGGTCTTTAAGGCCCTGCTACTATTTACATGCCGAGGATACATGACTATTACATTGTTACTCATATCATTTCAATGTAGTCATTTATTACTCTCTTTTTGAAGCACAGTTTTTTTAGTCTGTGTATATTTTGTCATTTGTTATTTGTCTTTACTTGTAAATGCACCTTACCGTCTTCTGTGTATATGTGACACTGTACTTGTATGCACTTGTCTTGTAACTCCTGTATAACTAAATACAAAAATAACGAATGGTTTAAAGCCCTCGCTGTGGCACCAGTGGATTTTATTTAAATATAACTTCCAGAGATGAGGGCTTTGCAGCTTTGCTTATTATCTGTTGTTTTTTTCATCTAATGTTGTGTAAAATATGAGCAGGGGACATCACAGTACGAGTAGATGGTGATGAAACACAACAAAATAGCTGCTTTCACACCGGAGTACTTTTCCCAGTATAGTTCCGATATAGTTACGAAAATGTGCGTTCACAAAAAAAAATCCGGAGCTAGAACTTAGTTCATGAAAACCTTTCACCCCCTTTTCCGTCCCTGCTAGAGAGCAGGTACCTTCGTGGCAGAAAAAGGTTCCTATTCCTGATTGGCTGGGCAGATTGCAAACCACGCCCCGTAAAACTCCCAAAAAGTTTTGTGAAGCCGCCATTATATTATCCCCGCATTAGCATTAGCATTAGCCCAGGGCAGAAACAGAGAGACTAACTTATGGCAACACAAAATAAAACATGGGAGCGGTGGAGATGAGGAGGTGTCGGCGCTCTGGCGATTTACTCGTAAGGCTTCAGTAGAAGCTGCTGGGACTCCCAGCAGCTTCTACTGAAGCTAGTCCCCAACTCCGGGGACTTCCGGCAGGGGACTCCGGGTGGCAGTATACGCTGTGTGGTTTGCGGCCTGCCAGTAAACCCAAAGCAGAAGAAGAAGTGACGTCAGCGGCTTCATTTTCCTAATCCTCCCTCAGGGACTTATTCCGGTGTGAACTCGATCTGAACTTAGTTCATGCGAACTAAAGAGTCATGTCAAAAAATGAAAACCTAAATTGGCCCAGTAACACACACAGTTGCTACCCCTCTGTTTTACCTGAAGATATCTGCGGCCCGGCGGAGGAAGTCCTGCTCCTGCTGGTCGCTGTCAGAGCTCATCCCTCGGTCGATGATGGTGAGCAGCGGCTCCACCAGACCCAGAACCAGAGGACTGCCGGCCTGCCGCGCCACGAACACCTCCAGCAGATCCAGGACCTGCAACCACACACACAACAGGGGGGAGATTCAGGGATACGTTTGACTTTTAACGGAGCTGAGCAGTTTCCCTGTTTTACAAGTTCTGTCTGCTAGAAAAAAGTGTATTTTCCAAAGTGGAAACTATCTCTCAGGTGAAACCTATTTTTTACATGTGTATCTTTTATACCCAGATCAAAATACTCAATTGGTTTATTTTCCAAAGTGTTAACAGGTCTTGGGTTACTTTACCTTGATCTTAAAGTCTCGGACAAGCGCTTTCTCTTTTTGCATTTTGGTCTTTTCATCCTTCTTGGCCTGGGCCTTTTTCTTCTGCTCTGAGAAAAGCTCCGCCAGACCTTTATCCAGCTGCAACATGGCGTCATCGTCCATTTCTTCATCACTGCTGCCGTCCCCCTCTGTCCCTGCTATGGTCTGAAAACAAAATACAAGATACAACGTGAGCTGAGATCTGACACATAATACTAACCTTATCTAGCAGTGTCACAATTTAAAACTGTATATTAGGTGTAGTAGCTCTGAATCCACACTAAACATATCATGGAACTTGTAATTAAAAGGTAAAACTGGTATAGACAAAAGTGGGAGAGTATTTAAAGACAATATTTAAATACGATGGCCACCTCAATGCACTGTGAAGACCTACAAACAAAACTAAAATTAAGCTTCTTGTGATGCTTGACACACATGTTCCAGGTTTACACTGGGGCTAAGCTACATGAAGCTAATTAGTGTACACTAAGGAGAAACCCACCATAGCATTCTGATTCTGCAGGATCTTCATCATCTTAATACGGAAGTTTTGGTCCACTGGCCCCACTTCCTCTTCATCGTCCTCTTCGTCCTCATCGTCCTCTGCGTCGTCGTCCTCCATTGCTTCATCATCTTCACCTTCATCAGAGTCCTCATCCGATCCATCAGACTTCTATCGGAGACACGACGCGTTTTAGGATGTAAAATCTTAATTTTCTCCTAATTAGATTTTAGCAGGATAAGTGGCTTTTAAATATAACGCTAGTTTCTTTAAGAGCAGTGGCAAAGCTAGTTGTTAAATAAGCAAAAGAAGAACTGACCTCCATGTCTTCGTCTTCCTCGTCATCTTCCTCGTTTGTGTTCTTCTTCTGGGTTTTGTTGTCATCGGTAACGACCACAGCAGCGTCGTCCTCGTCATCCCTCTCTGGGTCCAGGACCTACACACAGCGACCATCATTACAATTAAACAGGTTTCCAAGACATAAACAATCGGAAACTATATAAATAAAACATACAGAGGACAAGGATTCAAGAAAAAGAATGAACTGAGCTTCATTTCTTAAACTATAAATACAAATTAATAACTCAAATAAAGTTCAAGGAAAAAGTGATCAAAGTCTTAGCGCTATAATATTATGTATTATAAGATAATCCTTTACTTATCACAGGTAAAACTATTTCACAAATATCAGTGACAGCTGGAGTGGAAATGGACTGACTGTGTGTGTGTGTGTGTGTGTGTGTGTGTGTGTGTGTGTGTGTGTGTGTGTGTGTGTGTGTGTGTGTGTGTGTGTGTGTGTGTGTGTGTGTGTGTGTGTGTGTGTGTGTGTGTGTGTGTGTGTGTGTGTGTGTGTGTGTGTGTGTGTGGCCTCGCATTACTATACTTGTGGGGACCTAAATCTGTTTACATAGTCACGTGTGGGGACTCGCCCCCCTTATGGGGACAACATGGAGGTCCCCATGAGGGGAATCATTAATTTTAGGGTAAGGTTAAGGGTTAGGCATGTGTTGGTTATGGTTAAGGTTAGGATAAGTCTCCAGGAAATGCATGTAAGTCAATATAATGTCCCCTGAAGTGATGTATACATGGTGTGTGTGTGTGTGTGTGTGTGTGTGTGTGTGTGTGTGTGTGTGTGTGTGTGTGTGTGTGTGTGTGTGTGTGTGTGTGTGTGTGTGTGTGTGTGTGTGTGTGTGTGTGTGTGTGTGTCCTCGTCATCCCTCTCTGGGACTAGGACCGTCACACAGCACAGCGACCATCATTACGATAAATTCATAAACAACTTCCAGTGCAACACTCAGGACTGAATACAATTAAATCTGGACTTTGAGCGTGTGAGTGTGTGAGTGCGTGTGTGTGTGTGTGCGCGTGCGTGTGTGTGTGTTACTCACATCTAAGATGGCGGTGAGGGCGGCAGCAGTGACGTTGGGGCAGATGGAGGAGAACACCGTCCTGCAGACCTGTCGGATGTGTCTGCTCGGCTGGGACAGCAGAGACAGCAGGATGTCCACCATCACCTCCACCCACTCAGGCTCCTCCTCCTCCTCCTGCTCCACGGCTGGACACACACGTATACACTTTAAACTAGAGCACAGTTGGTAACATTTTCTCTGGACCCTTCGGGGCACAGGATAGAAAAATCATCTTGTATTTTATATCCTTCAGAAGTTGGAATTACTAACATGTGAGCACACCGTTGTCTTTTTACACATCCAGCAAACACGGAGCGATATTTAGGTCAGATATTACCTTTTCTTTTAGCTCTGCTTTTGGGAAATATGTTTACCACACTAGTCGCTAACTTGGTCTGTCTGCAGGTTTATGCCGATCCGGTTTTGCAAAGTCAGATTTCTTGATGAAAGAGGCCAACTGACATGTCTGGAAACAAGCTAGCGCTATTAATGCTCGTGAACAGTAAAGCATCACACACACACACACACACACACACACACACACACACACACACACACACACACACACACACACACACACACACACACACACACACACACACACACACACACACACACACACACACACACACACACACACACACACACACACACACACACACACACACACACACACACACACACACACACACACACACACACACACACACACACACACACACACACACCTGTTAAAACACTAATGTATGAGGCATCACCTTCTTTCTTCTTCTTGGCCTTCTTCTCCTGAGCTTTGTCCATGCAGCTCTGCAGGTCCTTCATGATGACCAGCAGCTCTTCAGGGGCCTTCAGGAGAGATTAGCACATTATAATGGCTGCAATAACAACACTATTCTACTATAGCAAAGCCTCTGGCGGCGTGCAGTACCTTGAACAGGTGCATGCCGACCAACAGGAAGAGCTGCTGGAAGGCGCTGCTCTCTGCTGACGGACCTTTCTTTGCCTTCTTCTTCAGGTTGGCCACAGACTCCAGCATGCTGCAAGAAAACACACATGCAGAGCCAGGGTGTGAAACATGTTCTCTTCTAGCATCACCCATTAAACAGATACGTGAATATACAAAGGCCCACCTGTCCCAGGCCTGGCTCTGCTCGGGGCTGAAGGGCTGGCTGCTCTGGGCGTGTTTGGGCTGACTCAGCAGGCTCTGGGCGTACTGCACCAGGTGGTAGATCCACATGGTGCCGTCGGCCGTGACGCCGAGCGCACGCTTCTGACTCACTGCTACACCTTCAGGAGAGTCCTCCGCCAGAGGGAGGTGGTGCATGGAGAGGAGGAGGCTGGGGGGGCAGGCAGGAAGTCAGAGAGGAGGCAGTGACACTAAACATGACAACTTTTGATTCAAACGGTGAGGTTACGATGCACGCTTTTGTATTTGTTTTGTGCTCTTTGCTACGGAGGATGTCGACCTTTTCCTGAATGAAATGAATGTTGCTTTACACACCTTAGAGATTATGTTCTGTTAAAACAATCTGTACTGTGTATCAGAATGAAACCCCTTACCCTTTAGAGTTATACAAACACAGAAGGTTGTGTTAAACATGAATATATTACAATATATGCAGTAGTGTAATTATATTAACACTAAGTACCTGGGACACATCGTCACAGAGGAAATGGCTGATGATGACATGCATAGACAGCGGCGTGTCTTATATATACAAGCTAACATGTTGGCTAGAACATTCTCTTGGTGTTCAGATAAGGTTTTAAAGGGGAACCTCTTGAGAGCTTACTGCACTAAACTCTCTACTGCCCCCTTGTGACTCAAGTTTAAGAAGGCGAGCCCCCAGACGCTCCAGGTTGCTCATGAGGATGATTTGCATATACTGCTTTGAAAAGGTGGCGCAGTGCAAGTGAAATGTTCTGTAATGCACGAGTCGACACGTTCCATGCTCTCTTGAGAAATCTGATGTACAAATGCATCTGTCGATTGAATGATTCTCATAACTCTGTCATTAGGCTGCTTTCAAATCCGTGTCTCAGTGCTGTACGACGCCTCTGTGGAAACATTGGTATAACTGCCTTTTGTATTTATATTTGAGTGTTGTATGTCTTTCAAAAATGGACCTTGAGTCTCTTCAATAAAAGCTGATGATGAAATAATTTTCTTTTTTTATTCCAAATAAATACAGTGTACTAATCCTCACCCAAAGAAAGAGTTGACTAGCACGGCTCTGATTTTATCGTCCAGCGGGACGGACAGCTTCCCCTTCGTCTCCGAGATGTCGGCCGAGGCCTTCTTGGTGCCGAAGAACGCGTGGAAGAAGACAAACCTGGAGGATCAAAAAGAATTAGACACCGGCTGACAGCTGTCTCTTCACACCAACACTGAGACGTGTAGAATAAACCTTCAGTCCGCTCACCTGGCCACATCCATGATCAGATCCTCAGACTTCTTCACCAGGTGGTTATCGATGATCGCACAGAGCCGAGAGATAATCCACTTCCTCAGGCGGAAGACGGAGTCATCCTTCCTGAGGACGAAAAAATGAACAACTACATTCAACCAATTTCCATCTAGACAGGTAGGCATGCGCTGAAAGGCCAGGTCGTTTAAAATGACGGACAGCCTCATCCCACGGGTCATAAGACTGTTCAACACCTGCACTTTTGAAAGAACATCCATCCGTTTGAAACTTAGAAGTGATTTATCTAATATATCATATTCCAACTACTTGTATATAGACTCTCCTTGCACTATTCTATTCTAGTTGTATTACTTGCACTATTTTCACTATTCTGTTTTATTGTGTTGTTCTTGCTGTTAAATACCAACCAACTATGTGCAATATATATATGCCGTTAATAACTGATTCTGAGTGCACTGTTGGAGGAGCCTGCGACCTAAGCTTTTGTACACATGACAATAAAAGCCTTGAATCTTGAAACTCACTGTTCCTTGGCTGCCGGGTTGTCCTTCTGCTTGCGCGTGCTGAAGTCCAGCAGTTTGTCGATCTGCGGCTGCAGGAAGGTTTTCTTCAGCCAGGCGACGTACTGCTCCACGGCGGCCGGCTGCAGGTGCTGCACCACCCTCCACACCGACGGCACCACCGGGTAGCCCTTGTTGGTCAACGAGGAGAAGCGCACCATCACGATCAGCTGTTTGTCTGCGTCCTGACACTCCTGCAGGAAGTCCGACACGAACACATCCATCTCCGGAGCCAGCTTGAAGCGGTCTGGCTTCTGCAAGAGAACAATAATGGAAGTTTGGATTTTATTAGGCATTTATATTTTATTGTTTAAAAGTTGGCGTTTCCCATTAACCACTTTGCTGCTCTGGGTTCCTCTATTCAACAGAATTAATGGATTTATACTTCAATTAATATATTTAATAATTAATTCAAGTTGTGTAGTCTTTCAAGAGGCGCTTTCACACCAAGTACTTTGCCGTACTTAGTTCATCAGAACGTTCATGATGAACTTAAAGAGTTCTGATGAACCAAGTACAGATCGCGTTCACACCAGAAAAAGTCCCTGAGGGAGGATTAGGCAAATGAAGCCACTGACGTCACTTCTTCTTCTTCTGCTTTGGGTTTACTGGCAGGCCACAAAACAACTTCACGGTGTATGCTGCCGCCCAAAGTCCCCGGCCGGAAGTCCCCGGAGTTGGGGACTGGCTTCAGTAGAAGCTGCTGGGAGTCCCAGCAGCTTCTACTGAAGCCTTCTGAGTAAATCGCCAGAATGCCGACACCTCCTCATCTCCACCGCTCCCATATTTTATTTTGTGTTGCCATAAGTTAGTCTCTCTGTTTCTGCGCTGGGCTAATGCTAATGCGAGGATAATAAAATGGCGGCTTCACTGCTAGAGAGCAGGGACTTTCGTGGGAGAAAAAGGTTTTCATGAACTAAGTTTCTGGATTTTTTTGGTGTGAACGCAACATTTCAAGAACTATCGGAACTATACTGCGGTGTGAAAGCGCCCAAGTACTCCTGATACATTTCAAGCTATAATCTACAAAGCTATTTTTCACATATAAAGACATCCGGTAAAGAGAGTGGTTTAAAAAAAAAAATCAATCTATAGGATCACGATATTACTTGATTAACAGATATGTAAGTTTACCCTGTTCTGCCTTTCTACTGCTTTCAGTATCCTGCTTAAAATCAACATATTGCTTGTTGATTTTCATTAAAATGTAAGAAAAATATTTTCAAGATTCATTCACATTGAACTTAAAGGCACAAATAAAATAAAGCAAATCAGTGTTACCTAATAAACTGCAGTTTTCTACTAACTCAAATCCCTATGTGCAATGAGGCAATCGTGTTTATCTTGCATGAAGACGTTAAAGTAAAAGTGCTATATCGTGCAGCTGGACGACTGACCTGAGCCGCCACCACGTGCTCTCCGTACTGCACCATCACCTCTCCAGATAACACCTCCTGCAGCTGCTCTGCAGACAGGAGAGGCAGCGCACTGCCCAGCAGCCGGAAGCTCAGGTAGCTGAGAGGAGAGGCAGCAGCAGGTCAGAGAGTCAAACAGGATAAAGATAAAATACTATACAAATAATACAAAAGTACACAAAGATATTGAAAAAGGGAACACATGCTGCAGGTCGAGGTAAGAATAAAAGGCTACTTCTACAGGAGAACTTAGGATAGGGTTCATCCTAAGAACGCAGGTAGGAACAGATCTGCAGTTCAAGACAACGTCACGAATCTGACCTTCCCGAACACCACATTAAATACAAATATGTAAGATATTGGTGAATGAGGCTCCTTGTCTCTCGGCCCCTTGTTGCCCCCCCTCCATGCCGCCCCCTCCCTCTATGACGTCCCCCCCCTCCATGCCGTCCCCTCCCTCTATGACGTCCCCCCCCTCCATGCCGTCCCCCCCCTCCATGCCTTCCCCTCCCTCTATGACGTCCCCTCCCTCCATGCCGTCCCCCCCCTCTATGACGTCCCCTGATAGAGGTGTTATTATAGTGTTTTATCTTGTTATGCACTTTGTTGATTATTCTCTCAGAACCAGCTGGGGGTCTGGGGGAGAGGTCTTCAGAATTGGTTTGGCATCCGCTGTGACACCGCGTGGCTCAGAACATGTCTTGTGAATTCTCCGGCCGAAGCTCCAAATAAACCGTCAGTGTTTTCCATCAAAGTTCATGCTCTCCTCGTGTCTCTCTGAGTCTCCATTGCTTCAGAAGTTTCCACCCCCCTGTGTACTCACTGCGCGGGGCCTGCCGCCTCCTTCAACATGCCGTTGATGATGGCGTTGTCCCAGAAGAGCTGGAAGCTGTCCTCCTTCAGAGAGAGCTTCAGGAGGTCCAGCACCACGGAGGGGAGGACGCACTCCTTCTTCACCGAGCGCGCCGCCATCTTTAACACGTCCAGCAACCTGCAGGGCATCACCGCGAGGCATTAGATCCACCTCACTGCAGCTGGTATATATATATATATATATATACACATATATAGCTAAATACGAGTATTAGGACCATTCTCTTTAAAAAAGGTTTTAAAAAAAAAACATTCTGTAGATGTGGGTTTTTTCCAACATTAAAGTCAATCTATGAGAATAAAAACTGACATTAACGAGAAACAACTTGATATTATCTGACATTATAAAGTCACAAAAGGTAATTTTACATTTTTGACTAAATGTTTCTGTGAATACCCCCCCTCCCATGGCTCCATATTTCATTTATGCCCTGTTACACGATCATAAACAGCAGGTGAAGCAGATACACTTTGGTTTAGGGAAGTCTTAATGAATGAAATACACGAGAGGGGAAGAAGCCCCCACTCCTCTCACTTGGGGATGTTGTCAGCGTTGATGATGGTGGAGCAGCCCAGCAGCTTCTTCAGCTTCTTGGGTTTGAGGGTCTGGGGGAAACGCCTCAGAGCCACCAGCAGCAGCTGCAGCTGCTCCGGGGTGCTGAACGCCGCCTCCAGCTCCGTCTGCAGCGCGCTCAGCAGCACCTCCTCAAACACATCCTCTGGGATCTGAGGCAGCCAATCAGCAGGGAGAAATTATGTTTCACTTCTATGAAGCTTTTATATATATTTGTAGGTAACATTAAGCTGTCTTTGGCTCTTTTCCCCTCTGTGGGACTAATGAAGGTATTCTGATTCTGATTCAAGTATTCAAAGAAACTTTAATGCAAATATTTGTTATACATGCAAAAATAAACAATACAAAAATAAACCACAAGATGCATTGAAAGGAATAGAATAAAAAAAACTACAACAAAAAGGAGTTTAAACTTTCGTGTTGTTGGTTTAAAAAACAGATTAAAAATGTATTGTTCATAATGACTTTCCTACTATAAAATATGATCATTTTATTTTGTACTTCTTTTTCTGTTAATTCTCCTGAAGATCTTGCACAGTAAAATGATTCAATCAAGTAAAAGATAAAACGTGTTGTAAATTACACATGTGTCTGTATTAGATAAGACCCCCCTGTGATGGTGTAGAGCTGTGAGTGTTCACCTCGTTGAGGATGTCCATCATGGTTTTAGTCGGCAGTTCCTTCAGGTGCTGTTTGCGCTGACTGAGACTCTGCAGCAGCTTCACACACCCCAACACCACCTGGGGCTCCTGCACACACACACACACACACACACACACACACACACACACACACACACACACACACACACACACACACACACACACACACACACACACACACACACACACACACACACACACACACACACACACACACACACACACACACACACACACACACACACACACACACACACACACACACACACACACACACACACACACACACACACACACACACACACACACACACAATTTATATCTCAACCTATTCGGAAAAGTACTTAAACGACTTGTGGTGAGACTACTTACTTTAGGGAGGCGGCTGGACTGATGAATGGCGAGGACGCCAAACAAGTTCCCAAACATAGCATTTCTAAAAAGTTTCTAAAAGGAAAGAAAAGTCAACATTTAGAAAAAGAACGTTATGAAACTTTTGGAGCCGACGGCAGGGCTCGACATTATAAATGGCCCGCTGGCCCGGAAGCACTTTTCAGACCCCCGGGCAGCATAACGTACTTTCCACTTGCCCGCTCGGGCCACTAAAAATATTGGTTTAAAAAAAAAAAGAAAAAAAGTCATGTGTTATAAGTATTTGGACTAGCCATTTTGTTAAATTGTTTCGTTTATCAACGCTACAACATAGCGTTTCATGAGGGGGTTGCCGTTGTTGGGTGAAAAGCAAACAGCTGTTTCCTGCGGAGCGCAGTGCGAGCAGGCTCCCGTGAGCGTGCTCCTTCACTACAGACTATCGCGCCTCCTAACCATTCGCCAAAATGTTTTTAATACCAGCGGTAACCGGCAAAAAACAATCTTCAAATAAAAGAAAGTCACCGGAGGAGTTAAAGGAGAGTGACAGGGAGCATGAGAAGAAGAGGGAGAGAAGGTTTCAGCTTGATCGATGGAGTTGGCTTCTAGTGGTGCAGTGACGCGTCCTAAAACCCTTTTATAATCTATCGATTAGATTTATGATTCGAAAATTATAAAAGTTGGGTAAACATGTGGATATTATCCGGCTGAACAAAACGTGCATTTATCAAACAGGTTTGTTTTCCACAGACATTATTTCCAGCTATTTTCCAAAACCCTGTGGAGAAATCCCACTGCTTTCTGTCGAGGGAACCAGCAGCTTACTTCCTGGTTTCAGGACGCGTCACTGGCTGCACATCTCAATATGATGCCAGTATAAACAAGGTCTTCTGTCGGCTCTGTACATCAATGCCGACCTATGTTGACAAGTAAGTGAAGAGTAGACAATATAAAGGTATTGGCTAGAAGGAAATGTCCCAGCAGTTTAGGATAATGAAGGTTCTAATCTATAGCCATTACATGTCTAACTCCTAATGACAGGAAGGCAGAAAGCGCATTATACTAATAATAATACTCATAATAATAGCAGACATTTTTTAACAATGACCACAATATCATTATTTTAATAAACCAAATATGAACAATTGAGGGAAATGAGGAAGAACTGATGATTCAAATGTTGTAGTACAAGTAGTAATGTAGTTAGTGCATAAATTACTATTGCAACAAATGTGTTCATTTTCTTCATTATTAGTTGATTTTTTTGAACAAATGCTCCGGGCCAGAGGTCACAATGGTGGAGCCAGTGATAATAAAATGATTGTCTACCCCTGCAACAGAGAAAGAAAATATAAAACACTCACTTTTTTCACGGTCTGCAAATTGTGCTTTTCTTTGATTCTGTCGAGAACAGTCTGCAGAGAAACATCTTCGAAGGCACTCAGGACCTGAGAGAACAGAGACTCATGTTATAATAAAGCCAACCACGTTCATCATATCCGCTGCTGCTGGAGCTCCGTTTCCAAAGCTTCACAGTTCATGAACGCCATGACCCACACATCCCTATTCAGAAACGATTTTGACTTCATTCAAACTAAATGACTTAACCGTCTACTCCAGCGTGTGTGTGGTTAATCAATTGACGCATCTTAAACCGGTGTTCCGAGTTGGTAAATATATTGTGTCACATGTAGTGCTGGGCTTTAAATCGTCTCATGCCGAATACCTTGAGCTTTATTCCGTATAATATACATTTTTCATATACCGTAATAACGTTTAAAATGTGGCGTAGGGCGCTCGAGCTGTGCGGCAGAGAAAGTAGTCCCTTATTCATTCATAAGAAAAGTATTTGAATGTGCACTATGCAACTTGTGTTGTTATGTGGTACGCAAAGTTTGCACAATAAAATAGTTTACATTTTGCAGTTGTTTCGTGCATTCTGATTCCTTCACCACAAAAGACGCATGAGGGCCACGATATGAGTTTTTAGTCATACCGCCATAGTCACACTTCAGATATTCACAAGTACAAGAGAGCCTGAAATACAATGCTATTTACAAACGTGTGTGTTTTTTAGAAATGTTTCGGAGGTTGTCTCACCTGTCCCAGAGCCAGGCTGAAGCCGGGCCTCGCAGCCTCTCGAGTGTGAGCCAGTCCGTCCACCAGCCTTTTAAATGTGTAGTCCAATTCATCTGCCTGAAACACACACACACACACACATATATGATGCAAGCAGTACCTAGTTAGAGTATCAACCAACACATTGTACAATTAACACGATCACTAGTCGTGGTCCTGCCTGATGTTCACTGTACTTTCTTTTGTGGCACCCACAGGATTGTTGACATCCACCTTCATCTTATTATTTATAGACACATGCATTCTCAAGCATTTGGACTTCCTATGTTGTTAATGTAATGTCTTTTTACACGACACTTATTGCAGCCCGTCCTGGGAGAGGGACCCTCCTCTGTTGCTTTCACCGAGATGTCCTCAATGTTTCCTCATTAACTGTGGAGGGTTTCTTTGGAAGTGTTTCCTTATCCAATGTGAGGGTGTCGTATTTTTATTCTATACAAACTATAAAGTCCACTGAGACAATGGTCCAATGTGTGGTATTGGGCTATATAAATATACTCTGATTGATTACGTTTTAATTAATACTTTTATTTGTGGTACTTTAAGTTTATTTTGATATATTCCTGACGCTTTCACTGCAGTTTGATTTGAATGCAGTACTTGGATTTGTCACCCTATACAGCACATGCAGTCTATACTCATAACAGAATATGCTTGACATTACAGTTACATCACTACTACTTTTATTGTAGTACATTAATGATGTATTCCTTCGACCACTACTGACTAAGTGTTAAATGCTATAAACCACTAACTAGTTCCGTTACTTCGCAATGTCTCCACGCTGTGTGTTTGTGTGTCAGATCTCCCATCACCTGGTCGCTTTTCTTCAGGTACTGGATCAGGTCTTCCACGGCCTTCAGCCGGACCTCCTGCTCGGGCTTGGCGATGTCCCAGAAGAAGTCGAGGAAGACCCGGTTCTGCTGCAGGACTCCGGCCGGGCGCACCGGCTCCGCTGTTTTCACGGAGAGCTCGACCATCTCTACAGACATTTCCCTCTGTGGTCTATCAGTGCATGCTGCTGCAGAGAGGAAGGAAACACGTGTGGAACTCCGCGGATTCTACTTCCGGGTCAAACTATTATTTTTTTTACTTTTGAAAAACTTTATTGGAAAAAAGAACAGAAGTGTTACAAAATGGCAAAAGTGTAAAATATGTTGAAAATAAATAAAGTTTTAATGATACATACGATAACGATTAAAAATATCAATTAAGACTGTTACACTTTTAGAAACTGAAATAAGTTATACAAATGTCAAACGTATTTTAAATAAATCTCTAATCTATGGATTTTAATATTGTATTACATATTTTTACTCATTATTTATATGATTTTATTTAAAGATTCATTATGCCGAGTCTTTTGAAGACATGTCTGAAATGTTTGTACATTTAAATGCTTTCCCAATAAAAGAAAATCTAAATAAAAGTAATCTCATCTCTTTCCAAATGTGTACATTTCTCACTGGACCGTAGAGGGCTCCCACACTATTTGTGATGTAACATGTACAAACATCATTCTGCAAAAACAAAATCTAACTGACAAACCTCCGAGTGAAAGAACAACAAGCAAAACATATTTTTAAAGGAGGAAGACTTTAAATTGTTGCAGCAGAGGATCACACTTAAAGATACTAGATTGAAACTGGACAAAAAGATCAGAGCATTTCCCTTTTCCATAAAAAGATGTTCTTTATTAAAACTACATGCACATTCTTTAATTCCCGGGCCAAAGCATTTATTGGCGGAGGGAGATTTGAAGTTGCAAAAACAAAAAAATGAGCATCAAGAGTCAGACTTTAAGACTTCATCACAGCGTTTCCTCGTGTTCACTCGTTAGGAGCAGCGAGCACAGTGTCCAGCGCTCTCTGAGCCTCCGAGATCTGCTGCTGCAGTCTCTGCTTCATGGCCTCGTTCTGGGCCTTCTTCAACATGTCCTGCATGTCTCTGATGGCCGCCCGGTAGCCGGGGGCGTTGTGAAACACTCGGATGGCTTTGTCGCCGCTGCATGCCAAGAATCGTCCGGTTACATCGAACCTGAGGTCGTTGATCTCCTCGCTGTGGACGCCGTGCAGCTCCTCCTCCAGCTGGCCGGTGGTGGCGTTGAACATGGCCACGTTGCAGCCGTCACTGATGGCGACCACCCGGCCGTCCGGAGACAGCGCCGCCAGAGTGCCTTCAGAGGACGAACAGGGGACCGTCCTCAGGAGGTAGGGGTCCTGCTGCTTCTTGTACTCAACATTTGTATTCCACAGCTTCCACGTGCCGTCTTTGGAGACAGTCACCATTCTAAAAGGTGGAAAGAAACATGTTGCATAATTAAACTGAGAAGATGCTGAGCTCTCTTATTTACATCTTTACAAAATCTGTACAAAAAACAATGTGTGAAATCATGAATGAAAAATATGTTATGTTGCTAGGAGATGTATTGTTGTTGTTTAGATGGAGCCAGGCTATGCTTCTAAACGTAATGCTACGCTCGGGCGATATGGAGAAAGCAAAAATACAATATTTGTGACTAAATATCTTGACATCGATTTCTCCATTTGTGCTTTTATAAAATATCTCAGTAATGTGTAGAAATTACTAAGTACAGCACAATGTGGTTGTTTCAGAACACTTGATTTGACTGCCTTTAAAACCAGGGAAAGACACAACTTTTGACATATTGTAAAATGATATAAAATCTAACATGATATGTGGTCTCATGACATAATCTCGACTTTCTTGTCATGTTTAGCATTCATACGAGAGTGGTGTCAATCTTTTCATCCAACAAGAAATGGGTTCAGAAAACAATTATCAGCAAAGCCTCCTTACTTGTGAGAGTCATTGGAAAAGGCGAACGCATGAACTCCTGCAGAGTGGCCCTTCAGGTCGAAAGCTCGTGCGACTTCTTTAAACTCTCCTCCCTTCCCGAAGCAAACCTCCCACACCTTGACGTCAGTAGTGAAACCACATGAGGCTACGAACCTGGGAGACGGACAAAACACACATATTACATTATATTAATAGGTGATGACTTTCATTGTGGAAGTAGCAGGGGCGGACTAGGACGAATCCCGATGGGCCGGTACTTAAGTGGGCCGATCGCTTGAATTTCCACGTCTCAATTCCGATTCTTTGAGGGGCAGGGTAAAAAAATGATACATGCGTCTTCCACCAAAAAAATTACTTTTATTCGAGAAACTTTTACACAGGTTAGTTTACAGTAATATTCACATTAATCAGTCTGTTTATATTCACTGCTATGTAACTGTAACCTGAGAACCACTGAAGCTACAACAGTGCAACTTTTAAAGGAACCCCCCCCCCCATTTAAAAACAGTTCTTGTTGAGAAAAACAAGCATATCTGCCTTCTCAGGCATACCGGGAAGAAATGTTTGAACATTTTAAAGTAAAATGCTTCAATCTGGTGCACTTTAAGCAGAATTACTAGAGACTAGATCTAGGGGGTACAACTCTAAACACCCATATGAAAAAGATCGGTTTACATTTGATAAGTATGTGAACATAACCAGTAACCTACCATAGCCAATAACAAATACATGTAACTTATTTTATTTTTGTTGTTCATTCATATCTTATTTTACTATTTTATTTATGCATATTTTTGTATCTCTCCAGTTTAAAACGATATGTCTGGTTTACTGTCCTATAGTATACATTGGAATGATTTCAAACCTGTTTATCCCAATAATTATAAAAGAGTGCCTTGGAAATATGTGTTTACATAAATTGTGATCAAAACGTTTGAGACCCTCTGAGATAACTTAGACTAAAGTGAACTATCTAAACCCTCAGAGTCCTTTACCTCACTGAGCTGAAGTTATCAGCCTCTCAGTCTGACTGGAGAGGACTCTCCCTCCACATCATTGTAGAAACATCTTCTTCTTCGGGCAGCTAGCACCAGATGCTAATAACAACAGCGCATACCGGTGCACCCTCCCTTTCTCCCTCGCTCACGCGCACTGTGGCTGTGAGCTGCGGGCGCCAGATAAGCCAACATCCCCCATTTTCATCACTTACAGCGCCCATCGTACAGGGCAAATGAAAAGTGTAACCGGGATGAAAAGGGTGTTACATTTACTTAATTATGAATGTTGTTACATCAAGGCCGAACATTAGGATGAGCACCAACGGTCAAAACATTTTTTCTTTCTCCCAGAGCTGTCAGCGCAGCGCCTCCACAGATCTGGCGCCCTCGGCGAACATGGTTACGCTGTAGAAAGTGTAGGTACAACGCTACATTTCCCGCCCCGCTGCAGTCACACAGTAGGCTACGGAGAGCGGCGAGAAACATTTCCTCAGGAATCGAAAAGCGCACCCCCCCCCCCCCCCCCCCCCCCCGTTGACAATTTACTAGCGGTATTTACTACTAGCGGTACCGAAGTGGGCCGGTCGAGAGTCCCGGGCTGATAGTCCCAGTCCGCCCCTGGGAAGTAGGTATGTGTAAGTACCTTTTCTGGTTGAAAGTATTTGAAATTGCTGTACACAAAAATAAAATCAAACAATTCTTGACTTTGTTAAGATCCCTTTTCGTTTTGAAAATCTTTTACTGCAGATTTGAGGTTAAAAAAAAGACACGTTTAATCAAATTTGAATCTATGTTGGAAGACAATTAAACATAAAAACCTGCACTGTGTATCTGAGGGATCCCTATTCAATGTTCTAAGTGAAATGTTTCCAGCGAGGGAGGAGAGACTGACCGGCCGCAGGGGGAGACGGCAGCGTAAGAGTTGGTCATCTGGTTGGTGTTCAGGGAGGCCAGGATCTCCCCCTTCAGGTCCCAGATGTGGATGGTGGTGTCCGTGTAGGCGCTCATGATGAACTTTCCTGCGGAGATGAAACGCTGAATCAGTTCATCCTGGCATTGCTTAGTATTTCTATCTGATGACAAACTAGAGGATTCAAGTGCTGTGGTCACTTTGGGATTTTTGTTTTTAGACGTCAACTTGCATTCATTCATAATCACAGTAAACCAGTACCAATTATCAACACTACTATGAGGGTTGCGTCACTTTTGAGTCATTTTGCTTCAGTTTGTCGTCATTTTACAATAGATTTCTGTCTCTGAAGTCCTTCTCTTTCTGGTTGTTTAGCTCGCTTGTTTTCAGGTCATTGTGCAAATAAAAAAAAAACTCAATTAAACGTTATACTTCGTCTAAACATACAATAATAATACAAACAGTATCTACAAATCCAAACATGACTTTAAGACGTTTTAGATGTACCTGTCTCTGCAATGCCGATGTTTAGGATGGGAGCCTTGTGTTTCAGTGGGAAGTCCTCCGGAGCAGCTTTGAAGTTCATAGTGCCGTCCTCCTTTTTGGTCATTTTGAATATTCGAATGGTGTCTCCGTTAGCCAGCCAGGTGATAAATGCCCTGTAGGAGAAAGGTGTGCATTAGTATGAGCCTGCGTCCAAAAATCACCTCAAGCGGAACCAGTACTATTTTTTAAACCTTACACACTGACGAAAAAATCTAAATGTTAACGGGTTTTTGTTTTGGCTGAGCTAAGTCTTAAAAGACATTCCTTTCACAATGTATAGAGAGCCTAAGTCCCTCCCTTTCCGGTGGACCACCATGGGACCTTATTTCGGAAAAATTATGTATTGAAGTCAATAGCGAGAGAGAAATAATTGTTTTATCCCGTTTGAATTGTGCCATGAATTACACATGATGTTTGTCAGTTAAAACAAATAATTTCCAAGTCAAAAAAGTCACAGTTTGTCGTAAAACTGTTGAAATATAAGACTATGAAAAATACACAACTAGAAAGACTACAAATACAAGAGTAAGTAACCTTGTACAGCCATTCCGATCGAAAAAGTATTTCTCTCTCCCCATTGACTTTAATACATATTTTTTCAGAAATAAGGTCCGATGGGTCGGAAGTAGAAGGACGGGACTCTATTGTGGTTTTAGCACTTCTTCATTTGTATGTTTTAATGCTTTGTTAAGCACTTTGTGACTGTCTGCGTTTATAAATAAATGTTACTTACAGTTTTTTTTATTATTTAGAGTTGTTTAGGGGTATATATATGTATATCTATATATGAGGGTCTGCACTAGTACAATAGGAGAGAGAGGAGGAGACCTGGAGTCGGGGCTGAAGCGGACCAGCGTGGCGTGATCCAGATCCACGTTGGCGCGCAGACACTTGTGTTCCCGCTCCAGGAAGTCTTTGGTGCTCCAGATCCGGACGGTGCGGTCGTCAGCGCAGGACGCCAGATACTTCCCGTTACTGCTGAAGTCCAGACACGTCACGTTCGCACTGTGGCTCTGAAGAACACGGACGCAAAAGAACAAATGCTTTAAGAAGTGGCTTCGGGAGAAAAAGCCTGAAGTGAGGCAAACACAAAAAAACACATCACTAATACAGTTGCCAGTTACTCTTTATTTATTTACGTTATATTAAAAGTACAGTTTTGCAAATCATATATTTGTTAGAGACACGAAAATGACAAATTAAATACCGAACAAAATTGGTAAAATAAAATAAAAACGAAAAAGTACAAAGGGGTTGTTTGAAATGACAAATATCTACACATGTACACCGTTTTTCAGTTTCATCTAGTTAAAACTAACACTTCTGAATTCCACATATCCATAGTATTTCCATGAAGGTCGTTATGCTTTTATGTTGTTTTTGTTTAGCCCTGCAACTAACAATTATTCTGATCAATTATGATAAATGCCATGCCACCACGCAACATCAATGAGGGCAAACTAAATATAAATAGGGGCTTTTTGACTTCTAAACAGTTGATAACTACAAACATGTCGTAGAACGAGGACCCTCTCTTTACTCAGAGGCCGCTGTAACTTGTAATGTCACCGCGTGCTCGGGTTTACCTTCAGTGAGGCGGCCAGCAGCTGGTGGCTGAACGTGTGCTGCGAGGCTTTATCCTTTCGGACGCGCAGCTTCTCCTGCTTTGGTTTCTTGGACGCAGGAACCTTTGCAGCACTGCCTTCAGCTGAGAAGCAAAACAGACGGTGACTCAAAAATATTTCAATGTATGAGACTACGAACCAAAATCTGTACTATTAAAAAGGTCTCTGGTCGACAAAGAGGTGACATGGATTTTGCAGTTCCTAACATCTCGTGACAACAAAACTAAGCTATGGAAGCATCTGTTGTAAAGAGGTTTTTCTTCCTTCCTTCAATTGTGTCAATTTAAAACATATAACAATAGTATAATTCAGAAACCCAAAACGTTGTTGACCCAATTGAAGGAAAGACAAATGATTCAAACTTCTATGTTAGTGTTGTCTCCACAGTTTTGCATGAAAGATAAGATAAGATGTACTTTAGTGATCCCAATTTAAGAAATGTTTGCGTTGCAGCAGCATTTAAAACAAGGCATTGCACATAAGAGAATAACTCATCAATTATAACGTTGAACATCTCAAAATAGAAATAAAACAACAATAGAAATAGTAGAAAATATATTGACGAAAATGATTTTGTTTTCCAGTCCAGAAAAGCCTAAAGGACCCTTAATCACAACGTGCAACTGGGCTTTAAATATTTAGTTTGTCCATTTCTCATAAAGCCTTATACAGCCTTCTCAGTAGGTTAAACTGTCCAGATCCAGAGCGATGCAAAGCAACACGCTGCCCGTGAATTGAAGTCTGTTTTAGGCATTATTGTGCAAAATGGCCTCTTCCTATTTAAACATGCACACATTTTGATGCAAGGCTTCCTGCATATTTGACTAAAGACTGCTGATTTCTCCTTTCCTTATTGCACTTATTCTTAGATGTGTCTTTGAGCACATTCAATCATCTGCAAGTACAAAACAAACCCTTAAAAGAGGCCTTCCTACAACCTAAATCGAAGCACTGAGAGGTCAAAGAGCATCATGGTTGAATTTTGATCTCATGTTTGCACAATTTATAATCAATGAATGACAGGTGACAGTCACTCAAAGTTGCTGTAGTTTCTATTACTCGCTTCGTAAGGTGTCCATGGAGGTGCAGTTCTTACACTCACACATACATAAATGAATGAATGGACATGTGTGTGTCAAAGACCCCAGTGATAGTGACAGTTAATGACTCATTACTCGGCTCGAGTTACGTTAGCTTAGTGTGTCTCTTACCGGTCAACTCCGCCGCTTGCTCTATTTCCTCCCTTATTTCTTCTTTCCTTTTACCTACCGCTATTGCGACGAGTATAACCAGTGCACCCAATAATAAGGTCAAAGCGACTAATGCTGCTACTTCCATCATGGCAAAAGTTTGGTGCCACGTACTTTAATACACTGCTAACGTCTACTTGGCTACTACCTCGCTACCTGAGGCTACTGCGCATGCGTCAAAGTACGTTGTCTTCTTCTTCGTTGATTTAAATGTCGGCAAACAACGAAAAGCGCCAATACCGCCAACTACTGGACAGGAGGGATGGCATAAGGCAATGCGTGAAAGGATGTAGACCTCTTGTATTCTTACATAAAAAATGGCTCCTATTAGAAAGTAGTATGGATTAGGGACTCAGATAAAGTCAAGTGAATATACAGGAATCCTGAAGTCAAATGTAATACCTTTTAAGACCCTTTCCATACATTTTAAGACCTCATCGCCACAAGGAGTTTTAACCGGTTACATTGGCGACAAACTTTACCTCACATTGACTATATACAGTATTGATTGTCCTTCCTCCTTATCTTCCAACCATTTGGACGCAAACTTGCATTTCCCCATAACGATGTTGCTTAACAACCGGCGTAAACGGACCTTCGCGCGCTATCAAGTAGTGAGCGCGCGATGTCCTGTTCAGATGACGTCAAACCCAACGGGATGCCATAAATAAACTACACAGAATCACACTACACACCTACGCAATGATTACATTCAGACTGTAGAATACAACCTCTTTGGACCATTTATATACTTATTGAAAACAAGCTACAAAATGTAATACCTTGGAAAATGCCGTTTAATACTTTTTAATAGCCTTCATTTTCGCAAAATTGATTGATCAACTTGTAATACTTTTTAAGACCCCGCGGACACCTCGATATATAAAAGTCTACAATCACATGAAGAGAAAAGAAGAATGGGACCCCAAAGGGTTGAAATGTGTTCTTTTTGTAACATTCAAGTCCAAAATTCAGTTTTTATTCATTCAAAATTAACCACAAAACAGAAATCATTTTTAATAAAAAAAAAAATCTCGACCACAGACAGAAATGTGTTTATCGTCCCGTGTGTTTGACAAAAATCTTCGACATCATAATGAGAGTTTATGCAATTACTAAGCAGATAACTAATACTTTTCAATATGACAAATTGTATCCAAGTAAAGCTGATATTATGAATCTACTAAAACAATGAAATACCAGAGGGGCTAATGTTTGTTTTGCAGCATGTAATTTAAACACTCACTGTATTAATTTAAAAAGGTGTTAAAATATTATTGATCTTCTCAATCCTGTCAGTGACACAGATTCAGCGCCTGGAGCAAAGAGAGGTAGTCTGGCACAAACAAACATCTCAGCATAAAGAGAGACAGAGTTCACAGATTCTTTTCACAGGCATGAAGTTGATGAGTTAGCATAAGATAAGAGTAATCATCTTAGTCCTTTACTGACCTGCTAATTACATCAGTGTTGGCAATCACTGTCAAAAAAAGGCTCTAGGAATGCTTGAAATGACAAGACAAGAACACAAAAGTCTGCAGTAACTACTTTAAGACATTAACTAAGTCGCCCTTTAAGTGCAGAAACACATCATTCTTTTACAGGGTCAGAGCCAATTAAAAAAATAATTAAAAAATGCAAACTTCTCATAACTTTACATTTACACTGCAGTGTTTTTGTACCTTATCTGAATCAACTGTGCCTTTCATCCCAATCACACTCATTCATTCAGATAACGAACTCAAATACTCTGTAACATACAAACCAGTGAGCTCTTCACGTATAAAAAATAAATGTTTGAGTCGAGGCGTCTCAACTTCTCCTTAAGACCAACCAATGGGAGTGTCCACACACTGTAAAAGGAAAAAAAAAGAACTTTGGATATGCTTTTGTTCAAAATCAAACGTGTCTTCTCCCTCTCTTCAAGTATAGTACGTTGTTATGGATCCTGTCTCCTCACATGAAGTCATCCAGGCAGCGAGCAGGCTGCGTGTTCTTTCTAATTCCAACTCCTCTACAAACACAATGTTTTCGGGCAAGCACAACCACCTGAGGAGGGGGATCAGAGGACGTGGTGGCAGCCAGGTCTGAGGGGTTTGATCAGAGCAACGTAAGCCAGATCAACGATAGCAGCAGCAGCTGAAGTCCTCTTTAGGCGGTGCTGGACACACGGAGCACGTTACTTCTTCCTGTTGTGCTGCCTCCGCGCCTGAAGCCTCTGGCGAGCTCCAATTGGCTTTGATCCGGCTCCGATGGAGAAGGAGGGAGCCTGCTGGGGACTGGGGGACCCTGAGGATAACGACAAGAAGCACGTGTCATTTCTAAGGATCAGATGTCGTCTACTACGGCTGTGCAATTCATCGTATTTTAAATCGCAATTACGATTCTGGCCTGCCACAATTACGAAAACAACATTATCGAAAAAAACTATTATTTTGCTTTGCTAGGTTGTGGCAGTGCAATTATTTTAACTAATTTATTTGTATTTATCATATTTATATATGTTTAGTAGCTTGTGGAAGTGCGCTCCAAAATATTTGTTGATCTTGTTTATTGGTATTTATTATTTTGATATTATTTATTTAAATATAAATGTATCATTTATTTTTCAGTTGAATTATACGTTCAGGGTAATCAACAGTTAAAAATATACTGTTCAAATTATTATTTGTATTTGTTTTAAAGTTCAATAAATGGATGTTTTCAAAGTCAATGCATAATCGTATTTAATAATCGTGATATCAATTATTGACCAAAATAATCGTGAATATGATTTGCCATAATCGAGCAGCCCTACCTTCTACTAATAATAATAATAGACTACATTTGTATAGCGCCTTTCAAGGGACCCAAGGCAGCTTTACATGACAAACTAACAAACAAGAGAGGCAAATAATGAAGTAAAAATTAAATAAATGTAGGTACCACTTTACAATAAGACTACCCTTATAAAGGATTCATAAAGGGTTTATAATTAGGTTATGAATTAGCTTGTAAACACTTTATTAATCCTTAAGAACCATTTAAAAACCAGTTCTAACATAGCATCAACACAGGCTCACTATTTGGCAAGATGACAAACCTTATATTGGCTACTCCGCGAGAATCAACTCAGTGAGCAACAGATACCAAGGATGCTGGCTGATGAAGAAGACAAAGTAAGCAAGGTAGCCAATATAAGACTTAGTCATCTTGCCAAATAGTGAGCCCACATCTATCTGTACTGCTAAGCCTTATATTGGCTACCTAGCTTACTTCTTCTTCTTCAGCCAGCATCCTTGGTATCTGTTATGTCTTATAAAAGCTTATTAATGATTTATAAAGTGTTCACAACCTAACTAATAAATGAATTATAAACTATTCGTAAACCCTTTATAAGGGTAGTCTTATTGTAAAGTGGTATCTAAATAGCAGTAGGAGTGAAAGCAGGGGGACTGTGATGGGTTAGGGGTCAAAGGCCGTGGGGAACAGGTGAGGTTTTAATGATGACTTGGAGATGTGAAGGGAAGCAGAATTGCGGATCTCTGCAGGAAGTGCCTTACCACCAGAAACAAAAATGACATACCGAAAGGAACAGAGTTGAAGCCTTGGACTGGAGTTGCAGGACTTCCAAAGGGGATCGGACCGGCAGCGGCGGCAGCACTCTGCCCGAAGGATGGGTTAGACGTTCCTGCAGAGAAGCACAACTTTATTAAACAGTTCTTTGAGCAACATCAAAATAGTTTTCCCATTCAGCATTGGACATAATAATGGTTTCCAACATTCCCATTTCTTTCTCTCTATTGCGCAGGAACGTTTTAGGTTTTAAATGAGATATTCTATTATTCTCATTCAAAAGACTGGCATGTTGGCAAAATATTGTAGTTTCGATCTCAAATATTAAAGCTGCATTCTCTCACAAAGCTTGTACTTTGTCTTACTATAAACAATTACATACATTTAGTGTATCATAGAGCAGTTCAAGGTTTTATAAAATGTGTTTTATTTCTTACCAAAAGCTGGTTTGTCAGCAGCAGCAGCCCCGAAATTGAAGCCTCCCATCTGTGGTGCCGGGTTACTGGGGGCTGGTGTTCCAAACTGGGGGCATGGCATCGCAGCTCCGAAGTTAAATCCACCGGATGCAGGCTGAGCCGGACCGGGGGCCGCCTGCTGAGGAGCCGCATTTCCAAAAGAGAAGTTGGAGGAGGAGCTCTGAGTCTGTGCGGCTGAACCGAAGCTCGGAGCAGCCGAGGGGGCAGCCGAGGGGGCAGCGGTGCCGCCGAAAGCAAACCCAGTGGAGCTGCTTCCAAACGCTGGTTTAGCAGGCGTCCCAAAACTGGCAGCTGTCGTGGCGGCAGTCGACCCAAAGGGGAAAGAGGGTGGGGCGGTGTTAGGGGCTGGGGTGGACGATGCTCCTCCACCGAAGTTGAAAGAGTTTGGCGCCGCCGCTGAGGAGCCGTAGGTGGTCTGTGCTGCAGGTGCCGCTGAAGAACCAAACGTGGTCGGAGCCGTTTGTGCCGCCGAAGAACCAAATGTGGCCTGTGCTGCCGTTGAGGAGCCGAAAGGGGTCTGTGCTGCAGGTGCCACTGAAGAACCAAATTTGTTCTGTGCTGCAGGTGCCACTGAAGAACCAAATGTGTTCTGTGCTGCAGGTGCCACTGAAGAACCAAATGTGTTCTGTGCTGCCGGTGCCGCAGTGGAGCCAAATGTGTTCTGTGCTGCCGGTGCTTGAAAAGACGGCTTCCCAAAGCTGAAGGTGGACTGGGTGGTGGTGGCAGCCGTGGTGGAGGCTGTGCTGGCCATTGAAAAGCCTCCAAATGAAGATGTGGTTGTGTTCTGGCTGGGAGCCGCCTGACCGAAGGAGAATGCCTTCTGGTTGGCTGCCTGAGGGTCTGCCTGTGTGGCACCAAAGGCGAAGTTGCCCCCGCTGGAGGTGGTGGTGGCAGCGGCGGTCGGGACAGGAGCAGCAGCAGCAGTAGTAGTGGTCACGGCTCCAAACTGAAATGAGCTCCCGGTGTTCGGCGCCTGCGCTGAGGCTGCGCTGGTGGAGGTGGTTGTTGGTGCCGACCAGTTTCCAAAGAGGGATTTCGCAGCTGCTGGGGCTGCGGCCTGCGTGGCGGCGATGGAGCCGGTGGAGGAGGGGGTGTTGGTGATGGTTAAACCGGGGAAAACAGACGGGGTAACCGTGGTGCTACTAGTAGATCCGCCAAACATTGAGGATGTGATACTGGGAGAAGCGGTGGCGGCTGAGTTAGAGGTGGTGTAGGGTGGAGGCAGTCCGAATCCAGCACTTGAAGTAGCAGCTCCAAAGATGGGCTTGAAACTTTGGACAGGAGGTTTGCTCTCCGGGGTTGATGCAGCTGCGGGGGTGGGGGTGGTGGTGACGGAAAAAATGGGTTTGAACCCTGAAGCCAGCAGAGGGTTGGTGTTACTGAGTGAAGCTAAGCTGCTGGCGGGGGAAGGAGCAGCAGCAGAGACCGGGTTGGAGGCGGAAGAGGCAGCAGCGATGCTGATCAGACTGCTCAGTCCAAACAGGGTTGGTCCTGCTACAGCAGCAACACTGACGGAGGGCTTGGAGACCTGACTCAGCACCTGGGTGAAGGCCGAGGGCTGCTCCACACCTGTAGAGGAGGATTGAGAGGTGGAGGGAGGAGGGGCGACTCCTGCAGTGGAAACATTCAGGGTGAAACCACTGGGCTGCACCGGCGTGGAGGATGCAGACACTACGGAGACAAAACAACAAGAACATGTCAGAATCAAACAAGATGTGGATGATCGCCTGTGAAGAAAACTGCTCCACCCTGTCAGAGACTTTATGACTCAGCATACCATAATAACCTATTGAAGCTGTCCAACAGCATCATCTGGGACCCAAACCATGTTCTGACAGCGAATATTAACTGCTACCATCTAATGGGAGATACAGGGTCCCGCGATTCAATAAAGTCAGACTGAAGCATCCTTTGTGCTCCAGTCAACCCTCACAGTAAATACAGAGCTGATCCCAGATCAGATGCACGCTGAAGGCTCTTTGAGCAGGTTTTCTCTCAGTGATCGTGCCGTTATTTCAGGCTTGATCTGACCATTAAAGTATTATCGTACTTACGTCTAGGGATATATGGCAAAGTGGAAATGACTTATTATTTTTATGCTGTAGATCAAATTGCAAACATGGCTTCAGAACTTTCCTGAAGAACAGCTACAGCTCAGTGACGGTACCTGTAGTTGTGTCGAGCCACAGGACCACCCTCAAAATCCAGACACACTTAAATGACACACGTACGTGTGTGTGTGTGTGTGTGTGTGTGTGTGTGTGTGTGTGTGTGTGTGTGTGTGTGTGTGTGTGTGTGTGTGTGTGTGTGTGTGTGTGTGTGTGTGTGTGTGTGTGTGTGTGTGTGTGTGTGTGTGTGTGTGTTAAATGTTACTGTATCTAATTTAAGTCAAATGCTGTTGCCAATGACTTTCTTGGTGTCATGAAATCTTGAATGTGATGTAATTGTACCCTCACTCATCCTGTTAAAAAGGTACCTGTAGATGTGTTGGCGGCAGAGGTGGAGCTCGCAGGAATGCTGATCTTCATCTTCAGAGCCTCCAGCAGCGGGTTGGATGCTGCCGGGGCGGAGCTCACACTGACGCTGGGGCTGGGGTCCAGGTTGATGACGGGGGTGTTTGAGAGTGTGGAGGAGGCTGTGGGCAGAGGAGAAGCCAGGAGGCTGCTCAGGGTGGTGATGCTGCTGGAGGAGGAGGCAGGATGGAGGGAAGTGGAGACTGCGGGGGCGACAGACTTCTCTTGCTCTGGAGCTGAAGAAGGAGAAGTCAAAAGATCATAGGTCAGGTGGGGGGGGGGGGCTCAAACGGTCCAGTCTGACTGTCCTGACACAACATGGTCTCCAAAACAAGCAGAAATAGAAGCTGCTTTACTATTTGGAGTAGGGCTCGAATGAGGGCAACTAATGATTATTTATAAGTCCATGGACATTTTTATTCTGTTTTTCCTCGGTGAGGGATTGGAAGTCTTGGTTTATTCAGCAAAAAACCCAAAGGTATTTAGGTCAACAGGATTCAAAGAGAAAGGCAGATACTGTCCCCGAAGAGAGTCGTTGGGTGGCAGAAGGATATTATTAACAATGAATAGGAGCCTGGCGTTATTCAATAGTAAGAGTCTGTATGTGTGAATGGAAGATACAAATGCAGCATGACTTAAAAATGTCCATCCCAGGTTCTTGAAGTCTAAAGCACACATGTGTCAAACTCGAGGCCCGGGGGCCAAATCAGGCCCGCGGATTTAGTTTCGGCCCGCAGGATAATTTCTAATTCCTATTAGATCTGGCCCGCCGGTATATTGCACGCACACCTTCCCTCCACCCTGAGGGTCTCCTCCGCTCAGAGCCTGACCCCAAACATTGATGACTTGCTCCCAAGATGAGATGCCAAGTATCTGAACTAGCATCACAGAGCAGCACACTGAGTTCAATGGATGTTTCCTTCTGCACTTTCTCTCTCACGACAACAGGGCATTTTGGTTTTCTCTTTGTGGGACATTTTTTTTTTTAAGCTGTTGTTGGCCTGTCTAAGAAATGAATGCAACTGATTATTTAATGTTTAATGTTGTTTTTATAGGCAATCATTTACGCTTTGTTAGTTCCAGGTTTAATATGTGCAATAAGTTCATTTCAATAAGTTCTGCAGTAAACATTGAACCAGTCCGGCCCTCCACTAGTACCCATTTTTTTATTTTGGCCCACTGTGTGTTTGAGTTTGACACCCCTGCTCTAGACCAAACCCCAAATATATTCAATTTGACATAAAACAGAGAAACAGGCGTTAAGAGGCTGAAGCTGCGTTTTCTCCAGTTTCTCTATCAAAAGTATTACTTAAATAATGAATTGATAATCAAAAAACAGTATTTTAGCGATTACATGACCACACACACACACACAAATGTTGCAAATAAAGAGTTTGAAAGTGTGGCTGCTTCCACTCACCGGGGGTCTCCAGGACCTTCTGGATTTTGCTGAGCGCAGCCTTCTTCTCCTCATCCAGGTCCTTCACGGTGATGGTGTAGCCCAGCTCTGGAGGCGGAGGCTAAACAAATAAATAAAAACACAGAGTTTAGAGAGAAACCCAGGTCCCTGTAACACACGGCGATATTCAGAATGACGCACTCACCAGAGAGATCTGATCGTCCCGGTGGCTCGACACCAGCTGGATCTTACGCTTCCTCTTCCCACCACTCCCAGTAGACTCTGCTGAGGGGGTGACTGGCAGCTGGAGAGCTGGAGCACATTTAGCTGCAACATCACAATAAAGGGGACAATAAAATGTTATAATACTTTTTTACACAAACGTTATCTTGCACCTTTTTCTCTCACTTAATCTGTGTCTAATTTGCAATAGGGTTACAGCATTTGATTATCCGAAAGGGCATTTTCACGCTGCAGCACCATGCAGTACACAAGAGTGATCTGCTAGTGACCATGATGGAGAGAAAGGAGAGTTCAAAAGTGTGGTTACACTTCTCAAAGATCGTTTTGGACAACACCCATTTCCACAAGCGCAATAAGTGTTTTCACGAAACATCCAAACATCTGACAAAAGTGCCCAACTTTCAGACGGAGCAATGCACAGTTTTTAGAGTGCCTATCTAGCAGCTCTGTTGTTACCCCATCTACAAGTTTACTGTCCCTCATTGTTGTTTTTACCCTTAAACAAAAAGAACCACTAAGTCAGAGTATATGCAGGAATTCTGAAGTCAGAGGTAAGACCTTTTTTAAGACCCTTTCCATACATTTGAAGACCTCATCGCCACTTGGAGTTCTAACCGGTTACCTTGGCGACACACTTTACCTCTCATTGACTATATACAGTATTGATAGTCCTTCCTCCTCATCTTCCAACCATTTGGACGCAGACTTGCATTTCCCCATAACGATGTTGCTTAACAACGGGCGTAAACGGACCTTCGCGCTCTCAAGTAGTGAGCGCGCGACGTCCTGTTCAGACGACGTCAAACCCAACGGGATGCCATCAATAAACTACACAGAATCACACTACACACCTACGCAGTGATTACATTCAGGCAGACTGTAGAATACAACCTCTCTGGACCATTCATATACTTATTGAAAACAAGCTATAAAATGTAAGACCTTGGAAAATGCCGTTTAACAGCCTTCATTTTCGCTAAATTGATTTATCAACTTGTAATACTTTTGAAGCCCCCGCGGACCCCCTGCTTCTAGTGTGTTTATGAATGCAATGCACAATTATAAGCCGACTGATTCAACCAACTAACATGTAGGGATGCACTGATCTGATATTCTGCATCGCTATCTGCTCTTGTGCTGACCCTGGTAGGGGTTGGTTTTTCGCCCAGATGTGAAGTAGTTAATTTCTCAGTCTCTCGCTTCTTCTCACTCGTCACCAGTGTCAGCGAGATTAATCCAGACAGCCAACCCCTGTCCTCACGTCATCGTACATAACTGTAGTTCCAGAGGCACACTGGCGTCCTGAGGTCGAGGGGCTGACCATGAACCTCAGGCTTTACATCAAACCTTTGTTTAAATAAAAAGAAGAAACTGTACAAGGTCTCAATGTGTTAAAAGGAGACCACCTGTACAGGGTTCATACACTTTTTCACCAATGACTTCTCCATGACCTTTACCTACTTTTCAATGACCAAAAATGACTCTTTCTCAGCGGTACCACTGAAAATGGTTTATTTGAACATGGAACAGGAAAATAAGGTCTGCATATGAAACATGTCGTGCCTATCTAAAAACCAATCCAATACTAGCTTCTATGCGCTGAAGCAACTAAAATCTCTCACCAGCAAAACACCTCGTCAGTTAAATGCCATTTTACGTTTCATTACGATGCAGTATTCATTAACGTTATAGTATTACTATTTCAGCGATTAGATCAATATAAATTATATTTGATGCAACTTTGGTTACATTTCGAAAAACTTTGGGAAAAATATTGTTTTCCGTAACTGTTCCAGGGCCTGCAATTTGCATTTTGAATTTCCATGACTTTACCAGGTTTTCAATGACCGTAGGAACCCTGCCTGTAAACCCCGAGTTGATGTATCTGATTATTTATTTGTTATCAGGGCAGTGCATACCTACCTATTGTTGCCATATTGAACTCTAAGCAGAAAAACCATCCAACTGCCCATTTAAGTATCGTGCTGCTGGCCACAGAGCTGCACTTCTAAGTGTACTTCACCGTACAGCCACTGCAGATAAATGAGACTTACATGTAACAGGAACCTTCTCAGAGGCCGTCTTCTCTGACCTCACTGAGGATGCTGAGCTGGGAGACTGTCCGTCGTCCTCCCTGCAATAAGACCACAGGTTACAAACTGAAATATTAGGATTAAATGAGGGCGACTAGGAAGCAGACCGAGACGTACTTGGCTCTTTTGGAGGCTGCCTCTGGGGTCTGAGAGCGAGATGACCCGGGGCTGGAGAGAGGGGAGCTGGGTGCTGACCGCTTCTTCCACTACGAAGGAAAACATGAATACATCTTAACAAATACGCTTTAGGTCATTGCAGGGATATGTGCACTTTCATTTAGCTGATAGGCACTACCTGGCTGAGGCCCTTTGAAGAGCTGTAGGAGCTCTGGATAGGGTTCCTCCTGCTGCCGGGGGTTCCCCTGGGGGTGTGGACCCCGCTGCCGGAGCTGATGGAGGAGGTGCGAGATCTCTTCATGAGGGCGTCCTCTGCAAGGGAGGTCATCCCTCTTTTCAGGCTTCCTGGCCTGAAGGCAGGAAGGAAGGGAACGCATTTTCACACTTGTTCAGACAGTCACAATATACTTCACAGCATCAAATACGCAGTCAATAGACCTCAGAGATCGGGCTGCTCAATTAATCGTATTTTAATCGCAATTACGATTTTGGCTTGCAACGATTATGAAAACAACATAATCGAAATAAAACGATTATTTATTTATTGGTTTTTCAGTTGAATTAAACTTAGAGTTCAGGGTAATCAACTGTTAAAAACATACTGCTGACATTTTTCTTTTAAATAAATGGATCTTTTCAAAGTAAATAGATAATCGTGATGTCAATTATTGACCCAAATAATCGAGATTATGATTTTTGCCATAATCGAGCAGCCCTACTTCACAGCATCAAATACGCAGTCAATCGGCCTCAGAGATCACGAGATGATGAGATGATACAGTAAAGTGTCACTTCAGAGTCAAACTTACTTAGGGACCAGCAGTGATGGTGTCCCGTTGGGCAGGAGAGGCTCAAACGCAGATTGTGCGCTTCCATTGCTGTCATTACGCCTTTGGGGAAATCAAATGGATTACAAACACACTTCAACTGACCATCTGTAAACCAGGTCCTGAGAAGCACGTGTTCTTCTAAATCTTAGAAGTCGAGATATCGACAAATGTTCACACAGAAATAGCTTTTTATGTAAAACAGTTTGCTGGATATTCATCGACTCATCCATGCATGCAATGCGGGAGATTCTCTCGAGACGTCGACTGCGACTTCTGAGGTGAGGGTCATGAGGAATACAGACAGCCAGGCTACTTTTTGGTAGCCTTGCTCACCAGACTAACATTTCTTATATTAAGGAGGTAATTAGTGCCAGTGAATTCTGCGTACCTTCTTTTGCTTTTCTGCTCGGCTGTGACGCTTCCGTCCTCGTCCTCAACTACTCTCTTGCGGCTTTCCTTCAGAACCTTGAGGACACTTTCTCTGGAGCAGGGGTCCACAGGCCTGGGGAGCCCCGCACAACTCAGATGGTCAAAACTAAAAACAAAAAGAAAGTTAGAATTGAAACTATGGTCAGTGTTATCAGTCAGTTTACAAACCACTGGACTTCGAGATACCTCCCCGTATAATGGAGTGCGATAACACACCATCACTGTTGTGGCACAAACAATCACCAGTTGCTTCGTACTTTAATTGTCATGAAACTGTTTTATCTTAAAATGAGACATTTCATCTTAAAATCTAAAATACATATTAGTTCTCTTGCTGTGTTAGATATCAGCATTAGATGTCTGCCCTTTCTCTATTATAGTTAAACTAGATAAAAAACTTCTGCGCAATGTCCCTTTCCAGAAATCATGACGCAGTTACACGCGTTACAAGATATGTAAATGTGTAACATGTTCTGAAAGCACACTTTGAAGATACACGGTAATATGAAGTACAAAATATGTGGCTTTTTTGTAAGAAAAAGGACAAACTCATAATAACCCTGGTACGATAACAGACTGATTATTGGCGTGAGCGTAGAGACCTGGGGGAGCTGAGGTGGCCCGGCCTGGCGATCTTGATGGTGACGGGGCTGAGGACAGCAGAACAGTTACGAGGGCTGAGGATGTTCTTCTTCCTGAAGCTGTCCCACTTCACGGGAGGTAGGACTCCCACCTGTGAGACCCCGGGCTGCTGCAGGGGGTAATGACGCTGGGGGGTGATGGTGAATCTGCCCGCTGTGCCCGGTGGCTCCCTGAGGGGAAACGAATGTTTCAATTACAACACAGATCTACATCTCCCAGAGCATCAACTGTGACTTTAGCTCTCTGTCTATTACTGTGATTCAGGTGTGAAGCCCAGAGGTGGGAAGTAGTGGAGTACAAATACTTTGTTACTGTACTTAAGAACATTTTTCTGGTATCTGTAATTTACTCCACTACTTATTTTTCTGACGACTTTTTACTTTGACTTCTTACATGTTTAACACAAATACCTGTACTTTCTACTTCTAACATGTTGAACCCAAATACCTGTACTTTCTACTTCTTACATGTTGAACACAAATACTGTACTTTCTACTTCTTACATGTTGAACCCAAATACCTGTACTTTCTACTTCTTACATGTTAAACACAAATACCTGTACTTTCTACTTCTCACATGTTGAACACAAATACTGTACTTTCTACTTCTTACATGTTGAACACAAATACCTGTACTTTCTACTTCTTACATGTTTAACCCAAATACCTGTACTTTCTACTTCTTACATGTTTAACCCAAATACCTGTACTTTCTACTTCTTACATGTTGAACACAAATACCTGTACTTTCTACTTCTTACATGTTGAACACAAATACCTGTACTTTCTACTTCTTACATGTTGAACACAAATACCTGTACTTTCTACTTCTCACATGTTGAACACAAATACTGTACTTTCTACTTCTTACACGTTGAACCCAAATACCTGTACTTTCTACTTCTTACATGTTGAACACAAATACCTGTACTTTCTACTTCTTACATGTTGAACACAAATACCTGTACTTTCTACTTCTCACATGTTGAACACAAATACTGTACTTTCTACTTCTTACATGTTGAACACAAATACCTGTACTTTCTACTTCTTACATGTTTAACCCAAATACCTGTACTTTCTACTTCTTACATGTTTAACCCAAATACCTGTACTTTCTACTTCTTACATGTTTAACCCAAATACCTGTACTTTCTACTTCTTACATGTTGAACCCAAATACCTGTACTTTCTACTTCTTACATGTTTAACCCAAATACCTGAACTTTCTACTTCTTACATGTTGAACCCAAATACCTGTACTTTCTACTTCTTACATGTTTAACCCAAATACCTGTACTTTCTACTTCTTACATGTTTAACCCAAATACCTGTACTTTCTACTTCTTACATGTTGAACCCAAATACCTGTACTTTCTACTTCTTACATGTTTAACCCAAATACCTGTACTTTCTACTTCTTACATGTTGAACCCAAATACCTGTACTTTCTACTTCTTACATGTTGAACACAAATACCTGTACTTTCTACTTCTTACATGTTTAACCCAAATACCTGAACTTTCTACTTCTTACATGTTGAACCCAAATACCTGTACTTTCTACTTCTTACATGTTTAACCCAAATACCTGTACTTTCTACTTCTTACATGTTGAACCCAAATACCTGTACTTTCTACTTCTTACATGTTGAACACAAATACCTGTACTTTCTACTTCTCACATGTTGAACACAAATACCTGTACTTTCTACTTCTCACAAAAACACGACTATGTGTACTTCTACTTGAGTAAAGGATGTGTGTACTTTTGCCATCTCTGGTGAAGCCTATGGGGAAAAGTCCAAACTTATTTTTTATAATCCAGCCATTACCAATGGCTGGATTATATAGTATAGTATCTTCAACTATATTATTGTGGTCTGCTGTCTGCCTTGAAAGATACAACGTTTGCCTGTGCTGGAATCCACATTTAAATGAACCATCTCCTCGCATTATAACTTTAACATGTGCCTTTCCTCTCCACTATTGCTTCCTATGTCAGGTCATGTTAGTATATGAACATATTGGATGAAAGCCCTGTTTGTGCATTCACTAAACATTTCATCACTACACCGAAAAAAGTTTAAAGCTAAAATATGATGCTGGATAACTTAAAAAAAATAAGTTCAATTAGATTTGTTCTCCAAGGTTTGAGGAGGGAAGGCTTTGGACCGAAACACAGAGTACCTTGCAGCTTAGTTTAATGATGGGGTTGTGTTTCAATTATCAGTTTGCGTGACTGTGTTTTTCTCCAGCAACAGTAGGCTTAGGGATCATTATACCATATACAGGCACACTTATAATGGCATATGCAATTTCTGATTAAAGAGAACAAGGTAATGCTTCACTGGGTAACACAAAATATATTCAAGTGACTAAAAAGAGTAATATTTGATTGACTATAGGAGTCCTTGACATTTTATAACTGTGTCTGCTTTGATAATGTGTGTTTGTCTGAGTCAAATATCTCTCAAAAAGCGGCTACCTTATTCTTTGTTTCCTGTTTTAATGTGTCAATGGTCATTTATCCAACGGCTTAAGAGTTAATAATTAACGTTAAAACCCCGCCAAGAAATTGAACCGTCTCCTGGCTAAGAGCTGCGTATGATGCAGCGTTGTTTGGCCATCAACGTACCCGGCAAATGAGAGCCTCCTGTTCGGCGTGTAGACAGCATGGTTGGGTCTGGCCAGTCTCTCGCGGAGCTGCTCTCGGGGGTTTCTCCCGGCTCTTGGCCTGCCGAAGTCGGGAGTTGGACTTTCGGGTTTTCCGATGTAACTCCCCATGAGGAAATCCCGAGGACTGAAAAGAAACGACTCAGTGTGCAAAGTATCCCTCCTATAAATCCCAGCTTCAACGGGCCTTTCTCTGAAGTGTCCCTCAAAGGACCGGTGCTCAGTTTTGTTTCTGCCGCTCTTCGTTTTCCCCCGAGCGGCCACCGACACGCCGGTTGATACCCAGCCCCAAAACCAGCGCTGTAGCACGGCTGGAACTCTCAGGCGAGCCCGAGGATTGAGGCCTAACCTGGCGGGAAGCGGTTCTCCGCTTTGATAGTAACACACAATACAACACACTGAAAGAAATAAAGTCACCCAAAGAAAATTAGGAATATAATAAAGAGCAAGACTAACTAGGCCTAAAACAGAGATAATAGCTATATGTTTCTCTCTCGATGACATGGCGGCAGCGCGCCGCCGGAGGACTTTCATATCCCGTCATGCTCTCTTCGGACGCGGCTTTTCTTCTTCGGGTTTTGGGGCCTTCGGCGGTTTGGGCATCAGCGCCATTTACCGGCCTGGAGTCGATATCACCCCTGATGTATTTTTTTTTTTAATATTTAGTACTTAAAAATCAACAACTCAAAGCCAACGAGTACAAGCAATACGTGATAAAAAAATCCACAAGGACAAAAAAGGTCAAAAGTCTAAATCATTGAACTACCTTCAGTTTCAGATGCTTTAACATCAGTCCCGCCAGGTCAACCAGGTTGCATATTATTAATAGCCATATATAATAAACACAGTAGTAGTTAGCTAAGAGAATAAGATAAACAGTTGAAGGGTGATTCTCTGAATCGGGTGCCCTTTGTGTCCCCCAAGCTTACTTGAGTAAGTTGAACCATAGATATATATATATATATATATATACACCAACACCAATTGCCATTTAATGCTATTCTACTTCCGCGCCACTTTATTGAAATGGAAAAATAATTCACGATCAAGCAAATCTTTTGATAAAATCAATGAATAAATATGAAATTAGCTCCAGTACAACCAGGTCAGACAATAAAATGCTGCCTTAATGAAATATTAATGCATCAGTAATGATAATTATATAATCGAATATGTTGTAACAAACCACTCTTAGTTATAAGGGTGTTTTTTTATACTTTATGAAGCCTGTGGATTCAAACTTTTTGGTGATAATGGGAATAAAAACAAGCTTGTAAATATTTGGTGCTAAGGTTTATTTTTCCACACTAGTTTTTCAAATACCCATAAATGACCGCAGCCAACGGCAAGATGTTTATTTTTTATTTCAACACAAAACGAAACACAATTGTTAACATAAATGATATATTAAAATAAAAACTGAGATTTTATCTAATAAATATACAACAGAAAAACAGTAATTATGGCTGGCCTTAGTAACTTATTAAAAGCAATATTATTGTACATAAACAAGAACTGTTTATTTAGCTAACATTTCTAAAATACGATTTCTTTTTCCTTTTTAGTGCTGCTGTCTTTTGAGCTGAGTTGGGACATTTGGACCTCAAAGGTTTTATTGAATGCGCTGTAGTCCACACGGAAACCCCCTTTCTCCAAAGAAATGCACGACTCAAATCTGTGTCCCCAGAGGACCTCGTCCTCGGTGTAGGACGTCCTCGCCTGGCACGTCATACCTGCAACACAAACAAGCATTAGTGGATGAGGTAAATGTTACTTTATTGAGCAAAAAACATGACATTCAAATTCATCATTTGCATCGGGACACATGTGCTGTTTAAGGTTATGTTCAAACAAGAATATGTCCACTAATGTATATATGTTTTTTGGCGTACTATCCACATTTCGACCAATTTAAACCAAGCTTTTTCAGGAACACTCTTTGGTCTTGTTTCTTAGGGTTGATTAGAAAAACTAAACTTTCCAAAAGCACACATTTTACTTTCATAAAGTGAGCATTATCAACGGGTTCAAAAGCAATATTGAGGATACTTCACTCAATGTGAATGTGTCAAACATAACTACCATATTTTAAGTTAGTACAACATGTATTTCATTTCAAATCAATTGACGCAGAAATATGAGTTGAAGTTGCACACGATATTAAATTGACGATATTATCAGAATAATTATGTATGACACAACTCGTAAAAATTACATTTTACATTTACATTTTTATCTTGCAACCATGCATCAAATTAAGTAATGGTAAAAGGTCTGAATTACTTTTAGTATAAGTGATCAGAGTAGCATGGTATTACCACATATATGGACAAATGAGTTCTTCTTTCTATATTGTGTATATTTGATATCATATGTTTCATTTTATATTTACTTTACATTTTTAGTTTTAAATTCTCTGTTACTCTTTTAAAGTATTTTTTCAATCAGATCAATAAAGTATCTATCTACCTTTTGGGACAATTGAAAATGCACTTTTCAAATGTAGCTGTGATTCTATGGACACTACTAGTTGTAAGACAGCACACTGTTTAAAAACCCACCGGATGCTTCCACGATGCCCTCCAGGATTACGATGATCTCAAAGCTCTCCCTCTTCAGCCGCTCCGCTCCCACCTCCCAGAAGGGGCTGTTTTCATTGATGAAGTGTGTGATGGTCTGCGGCTCCACCAGCAGCAGCCGGTCCCCCCCGGTGTCGTAGCCCAGATTGATTTCCGACTGCTCCAGTGGGATGAACTCTCCCTCCTTGGTCTGCCTGGACTTGATGAGCTTTGCGCGGATCTTGGCGTCCACCATGTGGCTCGCCCTCAGATCCCCGATGCGGAAGAGCAAGCACAACTCCTCGTCTCGCTCACATATGACGCAGTGCTTGCTGAAGATCAGAGTCTGCGCTCTCTGCTGGGGCCGGGAGATTTTAACAAACATGCAGCCCACCATCAGGGCGTCGATGATGGAGCCGAGGATGGACTGCACCATCAGGAGCACCGTGCCCTCGGGGCAGTGGGCCGTCACCATCCTGGAGCCGTATCCAATAGTCCTCTGGCTTTCTATTGACAGCAGCAAGGCTGAAAGGAAAGTGTCTACATTTTGGAAGCACGCTTTCCATTCGGGGTCATTAACATGTGCAATATCGTCACGCAACCATGCACCAAAGTGGTAGATCGCCCCAAAGGCCACCCATGTGAGAATGTAGCACATAGTGAAGACGAGGAGGAACCAGCAGAACTTGAGGTCCACCAATGTGGTGAAGATATCAGAGATAAACCGACTCTTTTCTATAATACGTCCTTGGGTGACCTGGCACTTTCCATCCTTGGTGACATAACGCTGCCGCTGATTGCTGACGGTGACATGTGAAGAGTGGTCGTCCCCGAGAAGCTTACAGCGCTTCTTGTGACTCCTCGCGACATTCAGCTTCTCGATGGCAGACACGGGAAAGTCTCTGCTGCCAGAGGAGCTTCTGGATTGCCACCTGGAGCTGAAGCGCTTGAGGTGTCGGCTGCGATGCCAACGGTGAGGCTCGGGCCTCTCTTCTTCTTCCTCCACTGGCTCCAGAGGAACTGCTTGGATCATTTGTGTTTGTGGGGGCTCTGGCTCAGAATAAGCGAGGGCATGGGAGGACTGGCTGCAGGGGCTCAGGGAGGGAGAAGCCTCACGAGATGGGGGGAGTGATGAGCACTTTGCATAGTTCAAGTTGTGGATGAGAGAAGCTCTTTTTGTGGTTATCATGGCGGCAACAGAGGATTTAGCTGTATCCTGAAAAGTACAATATTCACAAAATGCAAAAGTAAAAAAACAGTAATTAGATTGAGAGGTTGAGTCAAAGGCTCTCCAATTATAAACACTCCTTACAAACGTGGCTCTGGATACTGGTGATGTGGCTACACTGTGCCAGAAACAGGAGGCCAGCAAGAGCGCACACAATTTGAGGTTTGTGAATTATTAACAGTGGGGATGGATCCGGATTGATTTGTTCACTTACTACCAGCTAAATGCTCCATTAAGTACTATTTTGGTCATGTATTTTTTGATAACCACCATCAGGGAAGCACTGGTTCAATCCCCACTGCAGTCAGCATGTCCTTGTGTCCTTGGAAAAGACACTTCGACCCAAATTGCTTGTGTAGGAACTAGGAATGCCCACAGTACTAAGTATGTTTGTGTGAAAGCGACTAACAACAAGTGACATGTAATGTAAGAAGCTCAAAGTGAAGTAACAAAAACACATTTCTGAGTGGAGTAGGACAACATGTAACAAAGAAAGCTTTACCTTGTGTGAGTAAGGGGTGTAGCGGATGGTTTCTGACTGAGGTCGGGGAAGGTATGCCAGCAGATGTTTAGCAGTGAGGGTCTGCGTTGCGGGGATGGTGTTCCTGCGTGGTTCGATCCTAACAGGGCTTCTTCTGCGACTGTTGAACTCAAAGCTGGGTAACGTCTCTCTGCTGCACATCACCGTGGAGAGCATCGCTGATGTCCTCAAGGTGTTGATTTACCCTCAGGTTGTGCCCCTGTTGCAAAGATTAAAGTCTTTATTGTCTTTTCATTTCATTTCAAACCTTTATTTATACAGATAAAATCCCATTGAGATCATTGATCTCTTTTCCAAGGGAGACCTGTTCAAGTAGTTCCACATGAAACATAAAAGCATAAACAGAACAACAAAAGGACATCATCCAGCATCATTTACATAATTATCCACACAAACAGGTACCAATAGCTTCCGATTGACTAGCATCCAACCGAGCTTTAAAAACATTTAGTGGCACCAGATTGCTCAGTTTCCATTTCATTTGCAGACTATTCCAAGACAGAGGAGCTGCATCTAAAAGCTGTCTTCCCTAAGACAGTCCTAGCAGTTGGCACATTTAATAAAACCACAGCATTCGATCTCAGGCAGTAGCCACTTACAATTCTCCGTGAGATCCGGGAGCAGATATAAGATGGAAGTTTCCCTAACATGGCTTTGTATATAAAAATGTACCAGTGACTGAGCCTCCGTACAGTTAGTGAAAGCAAACCAGCCCTTGCATACAGGGTACAGTGATGGGTTAATGCTTTACAGTTTGTCACAAATCTCAGTGCACTGTGATACGCAGCATCTAACTTGACCAGGCAATGGGCAGGTGCATTCATATAGACCAGATCCCCAGAGTCCAGCACAGGTCAAAGGTCACAGAGCCTTTTCCTGGCCTCAAGCGAGAAACAGGACTTGTTCCTGTAGAAGAAACCTAGCCTAACCCTCAGTTTTTTAGCAGGTTATTGACATGAAGTTTAAAAGAGAGACAATCATCAAGACAGATACCAAGGTATTTGTAACAGGCAACAACTTCAAGTTTTGTTCCTTGCGTAGTTACAATATCTAAAACAGGCTCTGGTGTCTTTTTTGCTTTTGAAAAGAGCATTACCTTGGTTTTATCCACATTTAAAAGAAGCTTTAATTCAGAGAGCTGAATCTGAATAGTGTTAAAAACAGCCTGTAATTTAACAACAGCCTCCTTAATGGTGGGACCTGCAAAATACATCACAGTATCATCCGCATAAAAATGTAAAGTAGCTTCATCCACATTATCACCTACGCTGTTAATATATATGGAGAATAAAAGTGGTCCTAAAACAGAACCTTGTGGTACACCATTAGAAATGTTTAACCACTCAGAAGACAGTCCATCAAAATGAACACATTGGGACCTTTCAGAGAGGTAGTTCACAAACCACCCCACTGCAAGGCTGTGTTCTTGTCTTCAGCAGCTCCTGCGTTGTAGGAAATGCAATCTTAAAGGTCCCATGTGATGGCCATTTCTACTGATCATAATTCCATGGTTGTGGTCTACTAGAATAGATTTATATTGTGCAATTATCCAAACTCACATTGGTTTCTCATCCAGCATCTCTGTATAGTATGTGTATAAACTCTCTGTCCTACACGGCTTGTTGGAGCTCCTGCCCCCACCCTCCCTGTGAGCCCAGTGGCCGTCTGCGAGACAGCGAAACCCAGCCCGAAACACACACACCCGCAGCCTGGCTGGGAGTTTGTGTGTGTGCCCAGGGCCAGGCTGAGTTCCGCGGTGTCTCGCCGACCCCACACAGTGTCCCGCTCCTCGCAGCAGCGAGCCTCGCAACGTCCCGCCGAGTGTGTGTGTGTGTGTGTGTGTGTGTGTGTGTGTGTGTGTGTGTGTGTGTGTGTGTGTGTGTGTGTGTGTGTGTGTGTGTGTGTGTGTGTGTGTGTGTGTGTGTGTGTGTGTGAGGAAGTCCGCGGATTGGTCCAAATAGTTACGTCACCGAAATACGTCACGATACCCAAGAAGTAAACATTGGAAAAAGAGAAATGTCCAACGAGGCGTTCTGGGGCAGCATAGACAGGTATTTTCTGTGTTAGAGTTTTACTCGCTACAGGGTGCACTTTGAGGGTTTTTGACTCTGCAGACCGTTTACATGCAGAAAAACCTTCATAACAACAAGGGGACGGGTGATAACCGGAAAAGCATGACATGGGCCCTTTAAGTCAATCACATTTCGTGTGTATGAGCCTTAATGGCAGTGAATGTAGGTTCATTGTTGATGTTTCCCAAAAATGCTAGATGCAATATAGGCACCTTAAGATTGAAATGAAATCAAATAGTGCAAGTGAAAAAATCGTGCAAGTAAAATGCAGTAAAAAAAAATCAATTCAAACACCATGACACAATTCCATCAGATTAATGAAAAAACCTAGAGGACATTATACAACTTCTGAAATCCTCCTCCTGCTGCCTTGATATTATTCCAACAGGATTTTCCAAAGATGTTTTGCCTTGCATGGCCTCAGAACTACTTCATATAGTAAACAAATCTCTTCACTCAGGTATTTTTCCACAGGCCCTGAAAACTGCAGTCATTAAACCGCTCTTAAAAAAGAATAATCTAGATGCTTCAGTAATGAACAATTACAGGCCCATATCAAACCTGCCATTTCTAGGTAAAATCATTGAAAAAGTTGTTTTTCAACAGTTGAGTAATTTCTCGCATTTAAATAACTGTTTCGATGTGTTCCAGTCAGGCTTTCGTCCAAACCACAGCACTGAGACTGCTCTTGTAAAGGTCTTCAATGACATCCACTTAAACACAGACAGTGGCAGAACTTCAGTGTTAGTATTATTAAATCTCAGTGCTGCGTTTGACACTGTTGACCACAATATATTACTAGACCGACTGGAAAACTGGATGGGACTTTCGGAAAACAGTTCTAAATTGGTTTGAATCCTACTTAAAGGACAGAAACAACTTTGTTTCTATAGATAAATACACATCTGAGTTGACAAATATGACATGTGGGGTTCCTCAAGGCTCCATCTTGGGGCCTCTTCTCTTTAACGTCTACATGCTACCACTGGCTCAGATAATGAAAAACAACAACATAAGTTACCATAGCTATGCAGATGACACACACATTTATGTAACAATTTCACCAGGAGACTATGCTCCAATTCAAACACTGAGTAAGTGCATTGAACAAATCAATGACTGGATGTGTCAGAACTTTCTCCAATTAAACAAAGATAAAACTGAGGTAATGGTTTTTGGAGCCAAGGCAGAACGTTTAAAAGTTAGCGCTGAGCTTCAGTCTGCAATGTTCAAAACAACAGATAAAGCCAGAAATCTAGGTGTAGTCATGGACTCTGACCTGAGTTTCAACAGTCACATTAAAACAGTTACTAAATCAGCCTACTATCACCTAAAGAACATATCTAGGATTAAAAGACTAATGTCACAGCAGGATTTGGAAAAACGTGTCCATGCTTTTATCTTCAGTAGACTGGACTACTGCAATGGTGTCTTCACAGGTCTCACAAAAACATCTATTAGGAAGCTGCAGCTGATTCAGAACGCCGCTGCTCGAGTCCTCACTAACACTAAGAAAGTGGATCACATCACTCCTGCTCTGAAGTCTTTACACTGGCTTCCTGTGTGTCAAAGAATAGATTTCAAAAATACTGCTGCTGGTTTATAAAGCACTGAATGGTTTAGGCCCAAAATACATTTCTGACCTCCTGCTAAACTATGAACCATCCAGATCTCTCAGGTCTTCAGGGACTGGTCAGCTTTCTGTCCCCAGAGTCAGAACTAAACATGGAGAAGCAGCGTTCAGTTATTATGCTCCAAACATCTGGAACAAACTCCCAGAAACCTGCAGGTCCGATGCAACTCTGACTACTTTTAAATCCAGCAAAAAGACTTTTCTTTTTGTCACTGCTTTTAATTGAACTATTCATATCTTAGACTGCACTGTAACTTTTATCCATGTACTTTTTCTTTTAATGTTTATTTTACTAGCTTTTTTTTTTAATGACTGATTTTAAATGCCATTTTCTTAATGTCTTTCATTTTTTGTAAAGCACTTTGAATTGCCTTGTGTTGAAAGGTGCTATATAAATAAACTTGCCTTGCCTTGCCTAATAAGCTTTTCTAAAGGACTTGTTTTGTTGCGTTTTCTCCTCTTTATCATGACATGAGCTTTCATCAGTCTTAAGTGTGCTAAACAGTCACTGCTTCAGTTAGTTTGACATGTAAGGATTATCACTAATCCTCAATATTAATCGGAGAAACACTAAGGAACTGAGTGGATTTAAAGAGATTACCGCCTGTATTCAGCAGAAGGCTTAAAGAAAGTATTGTCCAGATGTGGCCAAGTAAACTCTGGTACATTCCCTTGTGCTGGTGATTATTGTATATCAATAATAAACACATGCACACACACACACACACGCACACACACACACACACACGCACGCACGCACGCACGCACGCACGCACGCACGCACGCACGCACGCACGCACGCACGCACGCACGCACACACACACACACACACACACACACACACACACACACACACACACACACACACACACACACACACACACACACACACACACACACACAAAGTCTGTGAAGTCTTTGTGAGGTGCAGATGTCACGGTAGCCAATCAGAAGCACAGCCTTTTACTGCAAGGTCATTTATCCTCCATAACAAGCAGAAGATACAAAATAGTATTCTTGATCTCAGTGTTTCCGTTTTGTTTTGATCTTCTAGTTTATTTACAGGTGCTGCGATTTGTTTCATGTTGTATCTCCTTACATATGGAGTATGCATCCATATGTCTATTCGTGTGACAAGGAAAAAAGACATGAAGTAGCATAGTCAAATGTATTAAGGTAGGAAGTGACGTACCTTTACTCAAGTACTGTACTTAAATTCAATTTTAAAATACTTTATTTGAGTATTTCAATGTTATGCTACTTTGTACTTTTACTCCACTACATGTATTTAATACCTTTGGTTACTTTACAGATGTGGATGAATGATGTGAAATATAATCAAGTGTTGAATCAGACTTTAGTTCCACCTGGAGTAAATCCACCAGCAACCCTGCAGAATACAAAGTCATTCAGACTAGCTGCACCTTCACCAGCTTTGAGAACACTTTGATGATCAATCATTATAAAACATACCATATATTCTGAAATGGACCAATCTGCACAATGACTACTTTTACTGTCGCTACTTTCACTATATTTTGATGAGAATACTTTTCTACTTTCACTTGAGGAACATTTTGATTGCAGGACTTTTACTGTAACTGAGTATTCCTCCTACACTCTGGTACTTCTACTTTTACTTAATCTCAGTACATCTCCCACCTCCCGTATTTATGTATTTTACCATGAAGCAGGACATGAATAGGAAACTTCAACAAAAACAATGATAGATTGTCATAACAAAAAGAGAAAGAATGACATACCTCTGTAGAGCATCCCGTCACATGAACACAGATGATGGCGGAACGTATCCTCCTTGTTGGAGTCATCAGGTTTGATCAGATGGAGGAGGAGAGGTGGAGTAAAAGAGGCGGTGCCTGGACAGCTGTTTGGCTCCTCCCCTCGGCATCATTCACAGCACAAATAACTGCATGTTGTGGCTGCTTCTGCTTCACAGATAATGTGACAATCATTGATATTACTATTGTGATGTGTACTAAAAAGCTATTTAATTAAAAGATGCCCTATTATGCTTTTTGTGTTTTCCCTTTCCTGCGTTATGTAGGTTTGTGTGCATGTAAATGGTCCGCAGAAGCTAAAATCCCAAAGTTCGTACTGGGGAGTTTCTCTCTCCCCCCCTGCCTGAAACGCCTCCATTGTACTCCTTTGTTTACTTCTGTAACATAGTGACACCATCATGTAACACTTCCGCTAGCGCACCAACACATACGTGATAGGCTAAGGGGCGGGACATCTCGAAACTGTTGACCAATCACAACAGAGCCGGCCAGCTAACCGATCAGAGCAGACTGGGCTCTGGTTTCAAACAGAGGGTGAAAAGAGGTGCTGCAGCACAGGCAGTGTGAGATTTTGTATGATTTAAAACCTTTTATTCTTCTTATTTAATTGTGCTTATATTGCATTATTGTATCTGAATGTCTCTCACATTTGATTTTATTTCAATTTCTTCAAACCATATTAGTGTTGCTGCCGTTTGTTCTCACCATGTCCTAAATACTAGGGTATTCTACTCTTTCTTGCTTTTTATGTATTTGTACTGCTATGTTAACATTTTCATTTTCTTATTGTTTTATGTGAGGGACTGCGGATGGAAAGTAGCTCAAAGCTAAATCTGGCATATTTACACTTAGCACATTTCATGTTTTAAAGGTGGGGTAGGTAATTCCCTTCAGAAAAACTTGTTATATTCCATGGAATGATCTTAACATCCCGATAGCAATGAATACTTTAAATGCTTTGACAACAAATCCATAAAAATATCTCATCAGTGGAAGCCGTGGCGCTGTAAAAAGCACGACCAATCATCTGAGCCGGCCCGGCCAAAGTAACTGATGGCCTACCTGCCTGTCAGCCTTCCATCTGTGCACAAACTTATCTTGTGCCCTCATTGGTCATGTGCGCGTTCGTGTGTGTTGGAGGAGGGGCTCTGTGAAGAAGGGGCAGATTTTGTTCGGTTGTGTATTTTCAAATTCTAGCGCACTCGAGCTGGTTTCTCCATTCTTACCTACCCCACCTTTTAAGTGTTCATTAATGTGCAATGTCCCTTGGAAAATGCCGTTTAATACTTTTTAATAGCCTTAATTTTCGCAAAATTGATTTATCAACTTGTAATACTTTTTAAGACCCCGCGGACACCTTGTAATAATCATCAAAAACACACAGAACAAACATTTTCTGAAAAGTTGAATGTTTTGGTTTATTTTGGACAAGTAATAAATACATAATGTTAGAGTTCAGTTCAGAGGCTTGGACAATTAAATCCTCGTCGAGAGATGCAAGGTCAGAAATAAACGGTCATTTTGAGGCGTTTATAGGTTCAAACAAACTCTCCCCCCGGAAATGTCCTCAATAAAGAAAATCTGAGAGAAGCTCCAGAAGAATTAACAATGTGTAGCGAAGTTAACCCTGGGTAGGACATCATGTCGACAGATGGCAGGCCGCTGTTACACAACCTCAGTTGGCTTTGTGGTATAACCCCTTAAAGCTATATGACAGGATGGGAAGAAGCCTCTGTGTAATCTCTGCAGGACTAATGGCAGTCTGAATGTTGAGAAGGAACATATCCTCCAGATTGATTACAACCAGATTAAATCGACAGATCCTCAGGGGCAACTATCTCTCTGCTACACACATGGAAATGCATACATTTAACAAAACAGAATAAAGGCATGGGTCGTATTTTCCTCAGCGGGAAAAAGTGCAGTAGTATCTTTCTTTTCTCGCCAGGTTTCTATTTGATTTTGGTCAGAGCCACAGCTCTCCTCTCCGTGTTCTGAAACAAGGCCCGGATCAGGTTCTTCACCTCCGAGCTGGAGAACTCCACCGCCAGCGGACCTTTACGGTCAGCCCACCTGAGGAGAGGAGAAGACAAATCAGCCGGTCGCACACATCCATGGACATAAGAAGGATGAATGAAATCAATCTTTATTTGTATCGCCCAATATCACAACACACGTTTGTCTCAGTGGGTTTTCCAGATTCAAAACAAATAACAACATTGTAAATGATGGAGTTACAGCAAAATGAAAAGACAAGATAGTGTATGTAGTAGAAATACAAAATAAATTAAGATAACAACAAAAGACAATCAAAAAACATAAAACATTCAAATTATTAAAATAAAATAAAATGAATACCATAAAATGCGAGCTCTAACCGAAGGCTGTTAAAAATGTAAGTCTTCAATCCACTTTTAAAAGTCCTTTAAAGACTATAGGTGCACGAAAAAACAGCTCATGATTATGTCGACTAATTAATGAGTTCATATTATCGACAGATGTGCAACAAAAAAATAGTTTCTCTACAAAGAATCCGGAAAAACCACCATTTGAAATCTTATCTTTACCATAACTGTGATCAGAGGCGACTCTTAAGTCCTTCAAAATGAACAAAGCATGAAAAAAAAAAAATTGCACGTTTAATAAAGAAACCTTTGCCCAAAACAACCCAATCAGTCGACTTGAGAATTCAATTCTTGAAATATTTATATATTCTCTTTTTTAGTTTTGTTTTATTTATTTATTAACGGTTTTAATGTAAAGCACGTTGAATTGCCTTTGTTTCTAAAATGTGCTATATAGATGAACTAACCTTAACCGTATATAAAAAAAAAATGATAGCCATATAATAAAAATAAACAATCACTCTTTAAAAGCCAAACAGCTCCCAACAGCTTCTTTATGTTCCAGCTAGGGCTGCACGATTATGGGAAATAATCTAATTGCGATTTTTCTGACAGATATTGCGATTCGATTTGCGATATTTGTTTTTAAGCGACCCGACGGAAGTTTATTGTAAAATGCGGCCATTAGTGATGTGTCGGTCGCGAACGAGCCGATTCTTTTGAACGGCTCTTTGGTTCGAACGAGGGGAACCGGGTCGTACCAAAGAGCCGTTCTTTTTATCGTTCAATCGTTGGTCCGCACTCACTGCCTGCCAAAATCCACTCGCCTTTTAAAAAGCTTGATTTTGTTCCCCAAAGGTATTCTGTGAAGACCCGCCCCTACTCTGATTGGTAGGTTTCAGCACGAGGAGTGAGGTGGGGTGGGTCTTAAGGGAATACGCGAGACAGAGAAGTCATAACAAGTGGTACAGGACAGGCAGGCGACGTGTTTTTCAGATGGAAAATGAGCCAAACGCGAAAACGCAGCAGCACCTGGATGCACTTCAACCAAAACCCAGGCGGTGATAAAGCGCACCATTTGTAAAGGCAACATATCCTCTAAAGCAGGGTCAACAAATAATCTCCATCGCCACTTAGAAACACAGTATCTAATATTAAGAGTTGCGTCAATTTCATTCCCCGGGCGCCGTTCAAAATGGCAGCACACTGCTCCTAACACTAGGATGGGTCAAATGCAGAGAAACAATTTCCCCACGGGGATTAATAAAGTATATCAAATCAAATCAAATCAAAGGCAACTTTATTTACTTCACACATACAGAGGGTCAATTCAAAGTGCATTCACTGACATGATGACATGGATATGGCGCCACCTTGTGTCATGTTTACAATGCAGATTATTGACATTAGGTTTGGCAATACAGTCAATCATTATCCTGGTGATTATTTCGCAGATAAACCTAGTAACCCCGCCCCCTTAAAAAAAAAAACGGCTCTTTGAAAGGAACGGAGCCGTAAGATCCGGCTCCCTTCAAAGAGCCATATTTCCCATCACGAGCGGCCATATCTCTGGCTAGGAAGGTCGCATCAACATGCTCCCATCTCTAGCACCCCCGCAGCCCGAGCTACGAGCGAAAGAACTAAACTTACTTGCTTTAAAGTCAAGCTTCAGTTTAAGATGCACCAAACCATCTAAAGCTCCACTGGAAGCCATTTGGAAAAGTATTTCTTTTCCAAATGGAGTGTCTATCACCTTCTATCATGGGCCACTTCTGATTGGTTAACAATGACTGGTACATGTGGAGCACAGCACTTCTGATTGGTGTGGATGACTGACACAAGAAGAACAAAAAAAAAACCCACAGGCTTTGCGATTTGATAATTGATTTAAACTCGATTAATCGCTCAGCCCTAGTTCAAGCCAGAACGTACTGCAGGCTTAACCTTTGTTCACTTTATATTATAATCCATTTATAAACTCTGGCGTGATGTTTGCTCACCTGTCGACTATCTCCTGCAGGTTTGCCCGGAGCACGATGACCAGCTCCTTGAAGGTGCTCCACTTCCTGACGTAGAGCGGCACTTCCTCCTGATACTTCCTGTTCTTGTTCTCCTCCGCCAGAGGGATGAAGACGAGCGGCCCTTCCTCGATGAGGGGTTGGCACAAAGTGTGGAGGTGCTCCCCGTCCTCAGAGGAAATATCCTGTTAGTGAGAAATAAAACTCAACAGACGTAGGAATACATTTCTTTCTCCTGCTTCAAGGGAAGGAAACATTCATCAACTAATTGAAGAGAAGCAGAGCTCAAGCCGTTTGGTGGAAAGGTGGGAAAATATGTAGATGTTAGATTTTGAACTGTTGCTTTAACCAGTGCTGATTCTCTGTGTGTTACATTAGATGAAAGTAAGGAGCCCCTCCCCACGCCCCTCTGAGAGACATTTGGTTACAAAGAACTCAATGGTGCTCTAGGAGGAGATTCAGGTGATAAGGGGGGGGGGGGGGGGGGGTTACCTTGGTTGCTGATTGGCTAATGGTTACACAAGATAACACATCATTATGACATCACAAAGTGGCCAAAATCTGATCAGCTCATTTTCAGACAGGTTTTTATAGAAATGGATCAAAAAGAGAGAGAATCTTTGTTCCTGAAACTTTCAGAGTCTCTTTCCACAGAGGGGACACATGTTGATGTAGAAGAGACATGAGGAAGAGGGGACACATGTTGATGTAGAAGAGACATGGAGAAGAGGGGACACATGTTGATGTAGAAGAGACATGAAGAAGAGGGGACACATGTTGATGTAGAAGAGACATGGAGAAGAGGGGACACATGTTGATGTAGAAGAGACATGGAGAAGAGGGGACACATGTTGATGTAGAAGAGACATGAAGAAGAGGGGACACATGTTGATGTAGAAGAGACATGAAGAAGAGGGGACACATGTTGATGTAGAAGAGACATGAAGAAGAGGGGACACATGTTGATGCAGAAGAGACATGAAGGAGAGGGGACACATGTTGATGTAGAAGAGACATGGAGAAGAGGGGACACATGTTGATGAGGAAGAGACATGAAGAAGAGGGGACACATGTTGATGTAGAAGAGACATGGAGAAGAGGGGACACATGTTGATGAGGAAGAGACATGAAGAAGAGGGGACACATGTTGATGTAGAAGAGACATGAAGGAGAGGGGACACGTGTTGATGAAGAGGGGACACGTGTTGATGAAGAAGAGACATGAAGAAGAGGGGACACGTGTTGATGTACAACGGCCCGTCCACACTACAGCTTCGACAGCTTCAAAAACAGTTTCCAACGCGTCTGCCCGTTCACTTTGAATGGGGTGACGTCACTTTTCGCCGAACTGCATTGTGGGAAGCAGAGCGGAGCTTTCCTGGCGTTTCAGGCTGCAAGAGTTGAGCAATGTTCAACTTTTGAAGCTTCTGAAGCTTTCGGTGGAGGCGTCAGCCAATCAAATCATATGCCAGCACAAGCTCTAGCCAATCAAACCGCTGCTTGTGTGTCAGGGGCGGGAGATTCATGTGATTGGTTGTTGGTCGAGCTTCAGACACGCCCAGCTCCAAGCTTCTTTTGAAGCTGTCGTGTGGACGGGCCGTGAGAGGCATGAAAAAGTGAATTTTGCATAATAGGTGACCTTTAATCCACCTGGGACAAAACCAAAAGCAGCTGTCAGAAAACACTGTGGGAATGTGAACCATGAGTTTGTTGCCTTCGGCCTTGTGTTTTTGTTACCTGGTCTTTGTTATTAGTTTGTACCGGTTCGACAGAGTGCAATAAAAAAAAAGAAGCTACAAACCTCCAGCATCATGATTTTGGCGATGACCTCTGTGATGGCCGTGTTGAGGAGGTTACCCATGGCTTTACAGTAGATGCCCACCGGTAGGACGTCCTGCCACACGGTGCCCAGCTGCTTCAACTGATGGATGACCTGCAGGCAAGAAAACACGTGATCACTGCAGGAGGGAGACACTGAGGCGCTGTTTACACGAGAACGAAACGGGTTGTATGCGCTTTCTTTCTACTTTCAAGTGTTTCATGCTAAGCGAACCCACCTTTGGAAAAATTCTAATCGGCAACCCAATATTCAGAAAATTCAACGGATCCTGGCCGTATTAGTGTAGCGTATAACATTCATTGCTCCAAGACATTCATGTGGCCCCCAAAACGTTTTATTTTGATTGAAGGATAAAAATGGTATGCATTGCAAATAGTGAACGATCTGATTTGTCATTATGCACACTCAGTATTTGAATAATGTTTTTCCCTCTCACCTGTCTCACTGCCTTGTTGGCGGCGATGTAATTGTCTTCATCGTCCAGGTTGCAGAAGTTGTGAGCGGTGGAAAGTCTCTCCAACAGCTCAGCTCTCTGGACGTGCATCTGCGCCAAGAAGCACTGCGCACCTGGAGGAGAATGACCATATATTAGATTTAAAGGCATTTTGCACACGGTACGCAGAAGTGGACATTTTGCCTCCATGGTGGAACTACAGAAAATATAATAAGAAACGTTTCAAAAATAGTTATTTAACTTTACATGGAGATATACTTATAGCAGTAAAGGATATTATTATATATTTTTTTAAGTTAAACAAATATTAATAATAAATACAAATAAATAAAATCAAAAAGTAAACAATACAAACAAAAACTGGCAAAACTGATATTTTAAACTGCAGACAAAATGATGAATGAACAAAAGGGTGAATAATATAGATATATAATAAATCAACAAACAATAAATACATTTGAATTTTCTTGTTGCAATTTACAGTAAAAGATGAATTAATTGTTTGGTTTTTTCTCCTCAAGGAAACTTTTATGTTCCACCTTTAATTGCTTATGTCAAGGCTCAAGGCTTTGATTGTCATGTGAACATACAGTGTAGTTATGTCGATGAAACTCTCAGGTCCCAGGCTGCTCCAACAGAGCAACACAACAAAACAGATAAAATAGTACAAGTAAATACAATCAAATAGAATAGAAGTAGCGCCATAAGAGTCTATTGGCGTATTCCCACTACAGCGCGTAGCACGGTTTAAGCGTGCCGTCCCAAACCCGGCCGTTTTTGGTTGCGTTTCCACTTGGCGCAGTTCCGGCTAGCGGGTACTTTTTCACAGTTTTTCTGGCCCTCTAAAATCCAGGTTCTTTCCGGGCCAACAACCGGGCTGAGTATGCTGAACTAGTGAGAGAATCGCTGGCTAGGGGGCTACAACTACAACAAAATGAACATATTTGACCGTGATTTAATTGTAATACACGTTTCAAAATGATCCCGAAGTAACAACATACTGATACCGGTTAGTAACAACCATGAATTAATGCTTTGACAAGTCTGCAGACAGACGGCAGGCGAACAACCTTTTAAAATGTGTGTTTTCTGAATGGAGATCGGCTAAGCTAACGCAGTATATGCTCCGACCGTCCACACTCACAACAACGGCCTACAGACATAAATAAACCAGCGACTGTATCCGCCATGACACAGGCAGTCTGTGGTTTGTACTTGTTTAACTTTTGTCTAGTTTCTGAACAGATATGAGGAGCTGTGAGCTCTGAGGGCTAACAGCTAACGGCTGATGTTGGTTTTGTGTTTCGCATTGAAGATGACGTCAAGGCTCCGCCTACACTGTGTTACTATAGTTACTGCCCCAGTTCCTAAACTGTAATGGAAACGCAGCATAAAGTGAGCCTGGCCTACCAAGGCCTAACTGCACCGTACTAAGCCGTGCGAGGCCCTGCAGTGGAAATGCGCCATGTGTGGACGATCGTGTCCGGAAACATTTGTTTACCCAGTTTCCTGAATCCGGGCACCATATCAACAAAAGTTGCGACGCCCTCGCTGATCAGCGGAGGAAGGTGAGCTCTGAAGTGATGCCCCAGCGTCAGCAGGTGGTGAGCCAGGTACATGCAGTTGTTGTGCTGGATGGCGGCCAGGTGGGGGAACTTCAGCAGGTTCTCCCTGGAGGGGGAGGCAGGGAGAAAAGAGGGAAACATTTGACACCTAGAGGAGAAATGTGTTGCTTTGATCTGCTTTAGGATCACATGATGGAGACATCCTTACTTGTGATACGTCGGTACGACATCGTCGAACAGCTGGAAGACGTTTCTCACGGTGAAGAAGAGCTGTAATGCACTGAAGGGAACAGAGGTTTCAAGTTTCAAGGCTTTTATTGTCATGTGTACATAGCTACAGATCCTCCAACAGTGCAACACAATACAACAGATACAATAGTTAAAATAGGGCAAGTATTACAAATAAAATAGAATAGAATATTGCAAGGAGAGTCTATATACAAGTAATTGGAATATGATATAGATAAATAAGAGCCTTTTCACAATCGTTATTCACTGATTACTTTCTGTTTGAGTGTGTGTTGATTGTTATCTGTGTACCGGCCAAAGGACAGCTGATAGAAATGAGCTTTAAGCGAAAATCTGGCATTTAGCATATTTACTCTCTTTGACATTCATGTATTTTTATGCATGGTTCAATAGACATAATGAAAAAACACAAACACATTACTGGCAGGGAGTATTGTTTCCCCTTTCAGAGACATTGACTCTTACAGGAGACAGTTTTATCCCACAGGCCAGAAGACTGCTAAACACCTGAGCTCTGTTCTGATCTTGCTACTAATTTATATAAATAGTTATCACCGCAATACACCGCATTTAATTTAATCTTAATTTACATTATTTAATTTCATATTCTGTTCTTGTACATATCCTGTATTCTATTGACATGCAGACTTTTTGCACTACTTTTTATTTTGTATTTTATTATATATGTTGCCTTGTTGGAGGAGCTCAGGTCAGAAACATTTCATTGCCATTTCCACACGGCAGCTTTGACAATAAAACCTTTGAATTAGTGATGTTACGTTCATGACCGAAAGAACGAGATCGCGGATACAAGCGGCCGAGATGGGTTTTCTCCGCAGGGTGGCTGGCGTCTCCCTTAGGGATAAGGTGAGAAGTTCGGTCATCAGGGAGGGACTCGGAGTTGAGCCGCTCCTCCTTCGCGTCGAAAGGAGCCGGTTGAGGTGGTTCGGGCACCTAGTTAGGATGCCACCTAGGGAGGTGTTCCAGGCACGTCCAGCTGCAAGAGACCAAGGGGTAGACCTAGGACCAGGTGGAGGGATTATATCTCTTCTGGCTTGGGAGCGCCTTGGGACCCCCCAGTCAGAGCTGGTTGATGAGGGAAAGGAACGTTTGGGGCTCTCTGCTGGAACTGCTACCCCCACGACCCGACCACGGATAAGCGGGAGAAGATGGATGGATGGATGTTACGTTCGCGAACGATCCGATTCTTTGGTACGGCTCTTTGGTACGAACGAAGGGAACCGAGTCGTACTTGGTGAGAGCCGTTCCTTTTATCGTTGGTTCTCTGCCTGCCATAAATCCACTCGCCTTTACGGGAACTTGCTTTCCTGAATGCAAATGTTCCGTAGATGATGGCATGCTGCTTGAGTAGTAGTTTGGCTGGCTGGGAGATGTAGCAAGTTATACAGCACCCGGGGAGCAGTGTGGGGAACGGAGCCTTGCTCAGGGACACCTCGGTAGCACTTGGTCTTGCCGGGACTTGAACTGGTGACCTTCCAGTTGCCGAGCCAAGTCCCTATCGACTTCGCCACCTATTAACCCCGCCCCGGCTCTTTGAAGGGAGCCGTTCAAATCACTAGCTTGAATTTAATTTGAACACAGGCGACAGACTCTGAACGTACCATTGGGTGGAGCTTCCCACGGACTCGCACAGCGTGTTGAGAGCGAGCTCCATCAGCTGCTGCACCGACTCGCTGATGCGACAGGCCGGCAGACACAGGCTCCACGCGGAGAGCTGCTTCGAGTTCTCCATCGTCACCTCGTCCTTTCTGCTCTCCTGCTTCACCTTCTGCTCTGAAGCGGGAGCCGGAAGCTTGGGAAGACGCAGCTTGTAGTCAGGTGTGATCTGAGACAGAAAGGATGCTATAATATAAGACAAAGGGAAAGGTCTGGAAGTCTTGGGGCATATTTCATGTTAAGCCGGTCTGCAGTGTTCAGACGACAGTCCATTTCATGACAGGTATTCCTTGGTATTTTCTAGATTTACTTGTACAGTTCTCTGGAGATAATTATTATCTAGAATCATACAATTCTATTACATGGAGTAAGCGCTACTTTGTCCAACTCCTGTACATCCATTTTTAATAACATAAAAGACAGCTCTCCCTTTAGTAAGGGCCACCACCGAATAGATCTCTCTGTCCCAAAATATTGTTAAAACATCTCAAAAGTAGGGGTGCAACCAACAAATACTTCAATATCTAAAAATCTCTGATTCTAAATTAACTTAATCTTCCTTTTAAATGTCACCAACTGTCAGCAATCCGCGTTTCCAAAAGTCCATCATGATGCCTAAATGTCTTGTTTAGTTCCCATATAGAGAGCCACAGTGAAAACCCGGAAGTGAGTTAGCATTTTACCACTTCCTGTTCCCTCGTCTCAGAGCCAATGGGATCTCTCCAAAGGGTTTAGGAGAATAGCTGAACTAAGGTCTGTGGTTGAGACACGTTGAAGAGACGGATCACGTTTTGTTCCACGACATTAAATCCATCAGCAGTGACCCCGCTGGTGATTTCTGAAGAGTGGACGTGTCTGAGAAACGATGGTTGTTACCAAGTGGCTGAACAGGACTACAGAAGTCGTGGAGGTCGTTGTACGTCATTACGCCGAACACGTAAACACTCCTCTAAGTGTTTGCCCTGTTCTGCTTGAAAGCAAGTCCTCCTGCAGACTGTTCAAACAAACGCTTCAACTTGTTCCATTTAGAATCTGTAGTTTGAATATGGATCTGAAGTCGGCGTGACGTTGAAGCAGCGACCCTGCTGTAGCTCCTTTATAGCATAACGTTAGCATTTTGTTTCTGGCGAATAGATTTGCGATTAGAAAATGATAAAAGTAGGATAGACATGTGGAGATTATCCGGCTGAACAAACCCTGATCCGTCTCTTCAATGTGTTTCAACCACAGACCTGATTTCCAGCTATTCTCCTAAACCCTTTGGAGAGATTTCATTGCTTTTTTGTAGAAGGAACCGGAAGGGTTTTAGGACGCGTCACTGCGGCACTCGAACCCAAAGATATTCAGTCATTTCTTTCAAATAACAAAATACTTACAGATAATCCAATAGTTGCAGAACATTGCTCAGTCAATCGACTCATCGTTGCAGATTGTTACAAAGCACAAAGAAACAAACCTAATAAAGTTTCGCATGGTCTATTTTTATGAAAATAAAATGTTCAAAGGTCGGGACTATCTTCCCCTTTGACCGACATTATCTCTGGAAAACCTTTTTTACTTCAAGTAAATAAGATGCTTAACAACGGCCCTTATTTATTAAATGCTGGCAACAGTCTGCGATTCATTCCTCCGCCCCACCAAGCCTCGCTCGACATACTTTGACGGTGTTGTGCATCTCGGAGGTCATGAGTTTGCGAGCCGCCACGATGACATCCTTGCATTTCTTTCTGGCGAAGTGACAGTTGACGTCCTGGGAGTATTTGAGCAGGTCTGTGGAGTCGCCCTGCAGATACTCCATCTCCTTCAGAGACTTCTCAAACTCCTCCGTTTCCTTGATCACCTTGAGTGAGTAAATTAATGATAGTCAATAAACATGTGATTCTGTGTCAGTATAATTTATACACATGACAAAGTGTTGGTGTGTCCAAACCGCGCTGTATTTCTCCAGCTGGCTGCTGTTGTTGGGGATGGAGTAAAGCAGACACTCGTGGATGATGCAGCGGGAGATCTCTTCCCAGATCAGCTCCCCCACGATGGCCGAGAGCTTTTTATCGCCAATAGACACATCTGAAAAATAATAACATGACATTGAGCCGTTTTAAAGGTCACCTATTATGTAAAATCCACTTCTTCATGTCTCTTCTACATCAACATGTGTCCCCTCTTCTCCATGTCTCTTCTACATCAACATGTGTCCCCTCTTCTTCATGTCTCTTCTACATCAACATGTGTCCCCTCTTCTCCATGTCTCTTCTACATCAACATGTGTCCCCTCTTCTTCATGTCTCTTCTACATCAACATGTGTCCCCTCTTCTTCATGTCTCTTCTACATCAACATGTGTCCCCTCTTCTTCATGTCTCTTCTACATCAACATGTGTCCCCTCTTCTTCATGTCTCTCCTACATCAACATGTGTCCCCTCTTCTTCATGTCTCTTCTACATCAACATGTGTCCCCTCTTCTTCATGTCTCTTCTACATCAACATGTGTCCCCTCTTCTTCATGTCTCTTCTACATCAACATGTGTCCCCTCTTCTTCATGTCTCTTCTACATCAACATGTGTCCCCTCTTCTTCATGTCTCTTCTACATCAACATGTGTCCCCTCTTCTTCATGTCTCTTCTACATCAACATGTGTCCCCCTCTGTGTAAAGAACAAAGATTCTCTCTCTTTTTGTCCTGATCCATTTCTATAAAAGAGGCTCCTTATCTTCATCTAAAGTAACAGACAGAGAATCAGCACTTTGGAAACAGGGCTGAAACAGAGGGGATTATGGGTAATGCTGCAATGATGGTGTTTCAGCCAATCAGAGACAGGTTCTGTATATATCTGAGACCTGTGATATATTGATGAGAAACAGGATAATAGGGGTCCTTTAAAGCAGTGGTTCCCAACCTGGGGGGGGGGGCGCCAAAGATCGCAGGGCGCCAGGCCTCAGATGATTTGAGGCCTAATGTCATATTTAGACTTTTTTTATATAAAAAAGAAAAAAGAAAAGCAATACATGATTGTCACTAAAAGCATTGTCTTTAAAATTACAATAAAAATAAATAGATAATTGATTAATTAGAATAACAATTCAAGTTAGTAGCTATTAAAGGCATAAATGTATAATTATGTCTTTAATATAAATGTTTCTTCTGCCCGTAAAGTGTCCACATCAGGCTTTTTCTGGATAAGCGAATTTTTAAAACATAGTCGTTGTCCATGCCGGTTTCAGTTGGATCATTTGTCACAGTTGCTCCGATCAGATCGGTCTCCTCCATTTTGTAGATTATTTACGACTTTTGAATCCACATAAACACATCGGCAAAATCCGGCTGACTTTGAGCGTGTTTTAAACAGTTTAATCCCTTTGTGAATTGTTTCCACTTGCGCCGTCCTTTAATTTCTTCATACAGCGGGAATCCAAATGAATGAATCCTGAGTCCAATAACCATCAAAGTCGCTCCATAGTGCTCCTTGATTACGCTTTCATCCTCCTTTAACAACACACTTCACATCCATCCAGTTTGTGACAGTAGTTGTAGCATTTTGAGACTTTTAAACTGTAATTACCGCTGTGTTGGGGGGGGGGGGGGGGGCAACTTCCAACAGGAGTCATTTGGGGGGCTCTTGGGAAAAAGGTTGGGATCCACGGCTTTAAAGCATGTCATATGTTTTTGAATCGGCCCAGCAGTAGTTCAGTGTATTTGTTTATAGTGCCCATTGATCAACTGTCACAAAGAACAGTAAACAGGGCAGCTTTAGCCGACATTGCTAATTTCCAGCTGTTGTCCCCGGCCAGATGATAATGGACACCTTTTTAAAATCACAATACATCAACGGCATTAGTTATAAAGAAAGGATGAAAGACAAGTTCTGTACCGAGCAGGTGTGAGTGCAGCGTGGTGAGCACCAGCAGCAGCTTGCTGTAGACTTGTGAAGGAGTGGACCTCTCCTCCGGACTGTCCTCCAGACTCTGCAGAGCCAGGACGGTTCCCTTCTCCTGCTGCTCCGTCACCCGCACCGACAGGGAGGGGAACATCACCAGCGGCTTCAGCATGTTCTTCAACAGCACCTGACCTGCGGGACAACGACAGACACCATCAGGGAGCACGCTCTGACCGTGGATGCATCGTGCTTCAGGACGCAGTATTAGAAACATGGTACTTAATGATCACATATAACTTATTAGAAGTGACTCTCTCTTGCTTACAAGAAAAAATATCCTTTACCGGAAATATGAATCAAAAAGCGCACAGTGCAAACATTATCTCAGCAACAGTGTTTGATATGTAACCGTGTTCTTACTGAACAGCTTGATCTTGTGCTGCAGGTCTCCCTGGATGGCCAGAGCCTGCAGGACGGAGCACAGCACAGCAGGAGGTCCGGGCTCTTCGTCTTTACTGCACGAGTGGCTCAGGTTCAGCTCCACTTTCAAGAAGGACTTCAGATCTGCAGGCTCTGCTGGGACACATCCAACAGTCACTGACAAAGCATCACACTCAGATACACTTGCTATAATATATTTTTAAATACGCAAAACAAGAATACGCTAACAGCTCATTGACAAGTTGATTAAATGCGCCAGAGGGGTCATGAGAAAGTGACCTTATATATGTCTGTAATATGTTAGCTATAACAAAAGGACGAATGGGGGGTGGGACATGACTGGTAATACGTGTGGGGTCCTTTTGTCTGGGGACCACTATGCGATTGGCTGCTTGAAAGCTATATCTGTGTTTTATTTCTCTCTGTATTATTCTTTCATGTTGTGAGCGATTCATATCCACGACACTTCACATGGTGGGAGGCGGAATCATGTTTTGAGACAATGGCAGGGATATTGGCATTGGGGGAAAGGTGAGATTGAGTGTACATTTGTAGCATTCACAAAAATCTGCACAATCAGAAACATGTTTATGTGAACACTGTACGGGAGAAACACTCAACTTTGAGACAACACTGAATACTGTTAGAAGTAGTGTTAATTTCGTTAACTAAAACTATGACGAAATATGTTCGTCAACGACCTTTTTTTCCATGACGAAAACGAGACGATGACGAGACGGCACCGACGGCAGTAAACAATAACTGGAACGAAATCATCATGCAATATCATTGACGAAAAGTGACGAGGCGAAAATGTAGTTTACTAAATAAAAACTATGCCAAAATCTCTCTTTACTTTCGTTGACGAAAAATGAGGAGACGAAATATTATCAAAGATAACGTTACATCTCTGATAGTCAGTTTTTCTCCCAGCAGTTCCATTTCCGGTGCTGCGGCAGAGCAGCAGCTGTTTCTGTGCTGCGCGCGGCGGAACATTTGAATTACACCGGGCAGCGGCACAATATGAACTGTCAGGAAGACTCGGGTCTAACTCATGGTCTAACTCGTGGTCTAACTCGTGGTCTAACTAACCTTATTTAACAGAAAATAAAATGGCAACAACAGGGCTTAGGAGCAGTGGTCGCGTTAACCGAATAACCCCCCGTCAGCGCGAGTGAGTGATACATTGTGCACTCGACGGGTAATAATGGATTATGACGGAAATGTTACGATCCTGTCCGTCAAAATGACTGACAACGAAAAAGTCTAAAGCTACCACTGCTTGGGAGAAAGAAACGATGTGATATTTGGGCCCATTTTCGCTACAATGAGGCGGAGAAAAAAAGCGAATGCATTGTTTCATCAGAAGGAAAGCAATGTGGCCATAACACAGAGGTACAAACACCACAAACCTGACCAGATACTCTCTGCAAAGCTTCTAAATCATTCAACTTGTGTTTTTCATCAAATAAGGACAAGATAATCTTATTGTGGAATACGTTTAACTAAAATTACAAATTATTGGTTTTGGCTAGACTAGCTTTACTGAAATGTTCTCTATAATCTGATGACTAAAAAAGACTCAACAGTTTTCATTGACAAAAAGTAGACTAAAATATTTACTGATTTAGTCGACTAAAATAAGACTAAAATGCTCAGACTTTAAGTCGACTAAAACTTGACTAAATAAAAACAGGATGAAGGTGACTAAATATGACTAAAACGGAAATTTAACACAGGACAAAGACTAAAACTAAATAAAAAAAATAGCTGACGAAATTAACACTAGTTAGAAGTGAACATGTTTTTGTTTGAAGAAGATACTAAGTTCCACCTCAACAAAGTACAGAACACAGTATACTCCATATAGTTGTATATTATTAACACATATTGAAGTCCTACCCTTTGAGGACGGTAGTCTCCAGATGACGAGGCGCTTCCATTCATCTCCCAGGTGGTAGATTAAGTTTTCTCTCTGCACCGTCAACTCGGAGCTGAGAGCGCTGAGCAGAGGCAGCTGGGAAGTCTTCCAGCCCTTCAGGGAATCCACTGTGGCTTTTGCCTGGAAGAAAAACCGTCAAATAAGTATCAATCAATAAGTTGAAAGTATAAAAAAACCTGTGTACAAATGAGGGAAGGGAGTTTGAGGGATATGTGTGGGACGAAGGTTGCTTTGCTGGCTATATGAGCCGTATGTGTGTCAATTAATATGCAAGTCTGCTATATAGTTTGTGCCCTCATTGTCAGTATAAATGATACCAGGAAACTTTCAACGCTATAGGAGGCGTGTGGTGCAGTGGGTTGTGCGTGGGTTCAAACCCCACTGCAGTCAGCATGTCATTGTGTCCCTGAAACTCTTCACCCCAGATTTCTCCTGTGGGGATTGCCCACAGTATTGAGTATGTAAGTCGCTTTGGATAAAAGCGTCTAACAAGTGACGTGTAATGTAGTACTTGTGTATTCTTACTGATGCACCAAGGGACATATAGTAAAAGGTTTCAAAGCGATTGAACAAGTATCAAAAAACAGCTTAATGTGTTGTAATGATTTCCGAGTTGCCCAGTCCTAGTTCAGTAAGGTTTTTTGGGACATGCTGTAAGAAGCTCTTACCCTTTGTAGCTGGTTGGCTGCGACAACATACTTCTTATCCTGTAAAGCTTTGTTGGACTCCTCCATTGCACTGTGAAACTGAGACACAAAGAAACATTAGTTATAAGTGGACGATATAATATCTTTGCGACTGCATATTACATTATATTTCATTTCAAATGTTGTGTTGGTATTACAAACTCCCATGGATGTTGTACCTCTTTTAGGTGTCCAAGCATTGTTATGATGACAGTGTTTTTCTCCAGCTGCTGCTTTAGCTTTGCATACTCAGCCACAGCCACGTGGACATTCTGCTGCACCTGTGTTAAAAACACTGCTGTAAATCCACCTAGTCAAACTGAAACCCATCGTTCTGCTCTTTTGGCAGATCTGGCTTAAGTATATATATTATTAAAAAACAGTTTCACACATACCTCCGTCTCAATGCAGTTTTTAAGGACATCCATTTCTTTGGAGACCTCATCGACCTCTAGCATTAGCTCCTCAGATCCTTGAAGACTCGGCAGGAAGTCATTATACTTCTTGTTTATCATTTCACATACTTCTTCCTACGAAATAAACATGAAGAAAGCAGACACATTGTCATAAGATATACTTTTGCTTTAAGCCCAAGTGTGTACAGTTTGTGTACATGTACAGTCTTCATTACTCTGGACTGTACACACACTCCCTTCACAAAGGCCTGAACACCCAGGGCTCTGTATACTGCCTTTGAGCTCAATCAATGCATGCTTTGCTGCCAAACAAAACACATGTTTAAGTTACTGTATACATATTAAAAGTATTCAAATAATAAAAAGCAGCATATTTTCTGTAAAACGTGAACCATTACATATTTTTGCATGAGTACCATTAAAATAATATGATTCGCTTTTCACACGTTTTGTATTATCATATCTGTATGTGTAACTCAAGATGTCAGATAGTTGCAGTCAAGCAAATCTAAAGAAAAAACAAGTAACGTTTAGGTACCTAACATTTGTACGTTAAGTGTAGTACTTGGCTAAAACACTGACTTCATCCAAGACACCCACATACAGTAAAACACTACGACTGCTAGTATACATGTATTATATTTAGATGATTAAAACACAGTGCAATGGTTTCTCTACAGCCACGTAATCAGATGTCACCACTGACAGTGCAACACATATGGCTAGCTAACGGTCTTGCTAATGAAAATGTACTTAGCTAAACTAGCTTTTAAAAAACACCCTTTATCAACTTGTGATGTTATTTATGTTTATGTATGGGTTAATTGTATTCCAGGTGAGTTGTGAACATCTACCAAACGTCGGTGAAAGGATCAAAGAAGTTTGTGCTTTTCAGTGTTAGCGCTAACTGCTAACGCTGGTCCAAACTTTACGTAGCTTTACGTAGCTAATGCTATGCTATGCTAGCTGGTTGATTACCTTCGTATCTTCCACCTTGCGCGACAGTTTGCTTATTTTACAGGACAGGTCCTCTTTCTCCAGTTTGCCGGAGCTGGCGAGCACTTCGGTCACAAAAGACGCCATGGTGTATCTTTATAGTACCGTTATAATGTTTTACAAAAGTGTGACAGAGGAGCACAACAACCCCAGGACCCGCCAGGTGATCTGATTGGTCGCGGGCCGCTGCCTTCTTCTTCGCGTCAGCTTTTACAGCAGGGTGCTACCACAGCGCCACCTTTAAATTAATGTTGAAACTGCACTCAAACTGGTAGAATAAACATGGAAAGGAGTTATCTTGTAAACTGTCACATCCAAGCAAGCACTCATAATATGCAGTGTAAACATAATAAATACATTTATCCAACTCTTATTGATTCTTATCTGGAGGCGTGTGGCGCAGTGGGTTAGTGCGCTGATCTTTGAATCAGAGGATAGCAAGTTCGAGTCCCACTGCAGTCAGCATGTCGTTGTGTCCCTGGGACACTTCACCCCAAATTGCTCCTGTGGAGATTGCCCACAGTACTGAATGAACGCGGCTATGTATGTAAGTCGCTTTGGATAAAAGCGTCTAACAAGTGACATGTAATGTTATCTCTTCCCATGACTCATTGTGGTTGTACATCTGCAGTCTTTCTGTGAACATTCCTCTCATTAATTTCCAAATTTCATTACAATACTACCATTTTCAGAACTGCAAAGCCACTGCATTTTTAATTCAGGAAAAATCTGATTCAATTGTCATATTCTTTTTATTTGTCCTTGTTTGTATATTGATGTTGATCATAATGTTTCTCAATTATATTTCAATATTTCTCCTATTTTTATAGTTACATTTTGTTTGCGTTTAGGTATGCACTTATATATTGGTTATACACCAAAGTAAATTCCTTGTATCGGCAAACATACTTTGTAATAAGCCGAATATGAGATCTGAAAACTTGTATCATTTTATTTGGCATTCAGTAAATGGTCTGTACTTAAAGTAATTCTCTTTTGCTGAACTAATCCAGCTTTGTGATACAGCTCCCTGATGATGTGTGATAATAAATAGGAACAGTTCACTTGACTTTCTAACATCTCTTGAGTCTGACGTAGTTTATATAAATATGAACTTCCAAACGCATCATTTCTTTTGACATTTTAATGACATAAGATGTGGTAGTGTGACAAAAACACCATTTACAACAGGGTTACAGCAATAATTCTAGACATTTTCCATTTATATAAGACGCCATTATAGCCGTCACCATACAGTCTCTATTGCTGGCAAACGTTTTTGATATACTTCTTAAAGTGGGAGTGCTGAAGACAATGGGGCTTAAAAACATGAGATCTACAACCGAGACATGAAGTTGGGAGTTGGGAGCAAAGCCACATCCTAAATGAAAAAGGATCAAAAGGACAGTGGGCTCATGCAGGCACATAACCGTGTTACCATGTAGGAAAATAGGTTCACCGACACATTCATTACACTGAAAATGTTCTGATCAATGGATAGAGGGAAGGCTTAATTTCATGTTCAGGGTAATACCAAAACATTTTTAATTGATTAGATACATTAACTACACCATCACTGGACTACACTGTACTAGCGCAACTCTGGGCCTCAGGGCGTACAGTTTGCACCCTCTAAAGCACACACAAAGCCAACATTAGAAGATTATATGGACACTTGGGTATTAAAACATAGACGTGGCATTTAATTTGCGTGAATGCTTGGTCCTGTGAGATTAGTGCGGCTGTGTTGCCACAGGTTTAAAATAGCTCGACAACAATGGCATGAAGAACACACAAAAAAAAAACACTGGAATCGAAAGATGACATTTAAAGCACTTTACAGAATTGAAGCGACTGCAACAATAACGCCGGTTAAAAAGGAAAACACACAGAGGTAGATGCACAATAAATAGGAATGACAAAGAGGTGCATTAAGCCGTGTACAACTATGTGGTTGCAGTTAACGGGGCTATAACAAGAAGTCAAATACTTTTTAAAACAGAGTGGCACTGGTGTGTTAATCCGTAGCTGCTGTGGTTTGTGGAGTGGTTCAAATGGGGGAAGATTTTCAAGTTCAAACTTAACAGCAACCTGGATATTTGAAAACAAGTTTTAACACATGTTAAAGAAGGGGGTTTGTGTTCCTCACTATGAGTTTTGTTTCTTTTACAATACTTTTTAATTTCATAAAAATGTTCTATTTTGGCGGAATTTAAGTTGATTTCACATTTATTTGCATTTTGATGCATCGGTCAATCTGCATTATATGACTTGAACTATTAAAACGTCAATAAAATAAAAAAAAGCTTTAAAAAACATCAACGTCTGTGTGCAGCTGAGGTGAGAAAGGAGTGTTAATACAGACTGAAGGCTCATGGAAAAGCGATTGCAATAAAGACCTCGGAACGACCTGCTTCTGTGTTTTATCCCCTGCGGTTTCCATCTCTTTCGCTCGGCCAGATTAACCACAAACGGCAGGAAAGAAAAACTTGAGAGGTGATAATTCTTAGATTGGAAGAAGCGAAGAAACGCCTGGATTTGGTTTCATTAGAGTTACTGGAGCTCTTACTTATCTCCGCTCTGCATTTTCCTTTTCCAACTTTTCGGAATGCATTTTGAAGTGTTTCAATTACAGTACGATGTTTCAAACTGCCGATATATATATATGTGTAACCCCATGAAACACAAGAAGCTGTGTTAAAGCCATGAAAGGAAAACGTGAGGTTACTTGTGTAACCCCGGTTGTCAGAGTAGCACGAGCGAGACATCTTAACCAATGCTAGACTGAGAACAGAGGTACATGTGTTAATTAAGCATGTCCGCAGAAGTCATTGTAAGATCACATTGATGTTTCCACTCTTCATACACATTAATGGCAAAAGGAACAACACTGTTATCATTCTGTAAGTGCAACCGAAGCAATATAAAAGAATCAAAAGGAATGTGAGCCATACAGCGTGCAAAATAAAAGATAATTGGCTTCATAGAATCTGGGGAGATTAGTATTTCCACTCATGGCAGTTAACCATCAGTCACATCTTCACAACATTAAGAAACTCAATTAAGGATGGAATGGTAGACGTGTTTCCACTGGGAGGTGAACGTACAAATGGGGAGCTGAAGAAGAAGAAGATTCAATAATGCTTTTCAAACTGCCAAAGCAAAGAGACGTAAACAGTGTTTGACTTCAGGACAACGTAAACCACCATATGGTTTCTCATTGAAATGTGCCTCGTTGATTTCTCAGAGGAAGAATACAACTAATAATCCAAATGACGTCCGATCACTGTTTAGAGTCCTTTGTTCTGGCAGTTCGCTGCATTTGGCAGAAAATGATAAAACACTGCAGATTGTTGTAAAGACGAAGCAGAGTTGTCAAGAGTTGGAGCTAAATTAGCTCTTCAGCACAGAGTCGTACGTCAGGTACACGTACTGAGAGACCTCCGGGGCCCGACACTTCAGAGACAGCTGAGGAAACACAGAAGGACACACAGTTCAAATAACAGACACATTTGACTTTGTATACACAATCTATAATCTATACAATATTACATTCTCAAGATTAGGGATGCTCCGATCGATCGGCCGCCGATCAGCAGAGAGTGAGTGTAATGGCAATTTCCTTTCCTATGTCCTATATATTTTTGCCGTTACTTTCACAGAAGGGCTGAAGAGTGATCCAGACGCAGACACAAACAGATGAGTTTTCGGTCCTTTGTTGAAGTTTATAATGAGGTTTTATTCAGCTTTACATACCAGGGTTAATTGTACAGTTCTAATTGTTGTGATGAGCATCTGACGGGCTGGTGGAATCGGCATGCTCTCTTCCTTCTGTGTCCCTTCCTCTCCTGTCACCTATGACCTCTTTATATACACCCGGTGCAGCTAAACCCCGCCACCCAGTGTTCATAAATAATATTGCCCCATACATATAACTTAAATAAACTGACACACCAACAACACCCATAAAATGGCTCCTACAGTGAGTATCGGCCGATATCGATCGGTGCTCTCTAAAAGTGCCGACCGCCGATCGCATGACGTAAAATGATGACGTAAAATACATGACACTTTTCTCCGTGCGCGGCAAAACAAGCTCGCCAAAAAATGGCTTCACCGGTCTGGCCGTTTTTTAAGGTGTCCCAAAATGACAGTAAAATAGCGGAGTGTGTTAGACCTAACACACTTAGCCATTTGATCTACCTCTGGAACCTCTCACAAGCTAAACTAGTTATACATATATTTATTCTTCACTATCGGGTCACTCATTACTGGATCAGTGAGCTGCATGAGACGAGAGAGAGAGAGAGAGAGAGAGAGAGAGAGAGAGAGAGAGAGAGAGAGAGAGAGAGAGAGAATGTAAACTTGAATAATGTACTTCATTTGAATGTAATAATGATGTTGGTTGTTGTTTGTGGAAGCTCCAGTGAATGAGCATTAACGGAGTTTTAAACATCACTTTAAATGGAAGATCCCCATAGCCCCCGATCGGAGATATTGATTCCGGCCCCAAAATGGTCGATCGGAGCATCCCGACTCAAAAATATTGAAGTGACTGTTATTTTGTATATATTAGGGCTGTCAAGTTAACGCGTTAATAAAAAAAAAAAATTAACGCCACTAATTATTTTAACGCGATTAACGCATGTGTATTTTTTTTCCTCGGCCGCCCCGTAGTTTCAGAGCGCATCGAGTTTAAAATACCATCTACAAGCTGATCCTGACAGCCCCGCTCCTGCTGCCCGCTTGTGGCAGACCACACTTCCACGCTCACCGGCAGGCACCGACTGGCCATCGGGAGGGTGTGTGTATCTGTGGCCCGAGCGAGCGAGAGAGAGACCTTACGTGCATTGTTGTTGTTAGCATCTGGTGCTAGCTAGCTGCGCTAACGGATATAAGGAGCTGTTTAAATGAAAACAGAGGAGCGCTCTATCCACACAACTGCACCGAGCACTTGACTTGATGCAGGAAGCAGACAGCGGGACGTTGTACGAGAAGTCAGCACACTCATGATTGCAGCAACATGATCGCAGCGTCCAGGCAGCTCCCGTTCGAGCATATGCCTTGAGTTGCACATAGCTCCAACGATCACACACACACACACACACACACACACACACACACACACACACACACACACACACACACACACACACACACACACACACACACACACACACACACACACACACACACACACACACACACACACACACACACACACACACACACACACACACACACACACACACACACACACACACACACACACACACACACACACACACATTGTATGAGAGAGGTTCCAGGTTGAATTGAGGCGAATATTTGTAATGTTCAAATGATAATAAACATTAGCATAAAGCATATTTGTCCACTCATATGTTGATAAGAGTATTAAAAACTTGAAAAATATTCCTCTAAGGTACATTTAGAACAGATCAAAAATGTGCGATTAATTTGCGATTAACTATTTTAATCGACTGACAGCCCTTGTATATATTGATTGTTGTGTTTTTATTTAGGTCTTAATGTGTGCACATGTCCAAATGTGTCTTTGACTGTGTGTATAGGATTATACATATTTGCACACATATTTTTATATTCCGGACTGTGGGACACGGTATTTCGATCTCTCTGTACACACAAACTGGAAGATTGACAATAAAGTTGACTTTGATAATGGCTCAGCCGTTTGAAGAGCCTAACAATATCGGTGTTTAAAACGATTATTGTAAAGTATTGTAACGTAACTTAATAAACATTATTTTTAATTATGGCCCTCAGTGGCAACAATAATACCACTAAGAAATGCTAGGGGGAAAATGTAATACAAAATGTGTCTATTGAAAGGAACAGTATAGCTGTTACTAAATCTTATTAAACTAGTCACTTTTATGAATGATAAACTATTGCTCAGTGTAGGAACAATGACGACGGGTAATAGACGGCTTTTAGGAGCTACAATTGGACGTTCAACCCCCATGAAAGACAGCAGGCAGTCAAAGAAAAGCAGATTGCAAATGGCCGGTAACTCTACCGTGTAGTTGGGGTTTCCGGGCTGAATGCGGAGCTCGGCCAGGATCCAGATGCCGTTGGTGAGCTTCAGAGACTGGTACAGCATGTCCTGGCCTTCTACGTTCCTCTTGGCGATGGTGAAGATGTTATTATTCTGCAGCTTCCCTGAAACTGAGTCTGCAGGATCACAAGTAACATCAAGTTATTAACACAGCTAAATGACTGAACAAAAAGAAACCGGCACACACGCAGGAGGCTGTACTCACTAGTCACTAAAGGAGCTACCTCTAATGTACACACGTTCTAATTCTAATAAACGGTAAATTAGTCTACAAGGATTTTAATGAACTACGAGAGGAAACAATAACATCTAAGTTAACCTGACCAGGTAGGCTACAACACTGGGCCTGCTAGGAACAACCGCACGGCACATAGTGGGCCATTTGGAAGTGATCTTCAGGAGGAAATGTCCGAAGATAGGCATGTGGATTAAGAGAGAAAACACAGAGAGGAGAGTGAGGTTTTTCCAGGAGTTGTATTTTTGAGGTATTTGATTATTTCTGTCGAAACATGATTTCTGAGGACATTTAAAGTCTTTAAGGTGACATTTCCACTGCAGGGCCTCGTACGGCTTAGTACGGTGTAGTTAGGCCTTGTTAGGCCAGGCTCACTTTATGCTGCGTTTCCATTACAGTTTAGGAACTGGGGCAGTAACTATAGTAACGCAGTGTAGGCGGAGCCGAGACGTCATCTTCAATGCTAAACACAAAACCAACATCAGCCGTTAGCTGTTAGCACTCAGAGCCACAGCTCCTCATATCTGTTCAGAAACTAGACAGAAGTTAAACAAGTACAAACCACAGACTGCCTGTGTCACGGAGGATACAGTCGATGGTTTATTTATGTCTGTAGGCCGTTGTTGTGAGAGTGGACGGTCGGAGCATATACAACATTAGCTTAGCCGATCTCCATTCAGAAAACACGCATTCTAAAAGGTTCTTCGCCTGCCGTCTGTCTGCAGACTTGTCAAAGCATGAATTCATGGTTGTTACTAACCGGTATCAGTATGTTGTTACTTCGGCATCATTTTGAAGCGTGTATTACAATTAAATCACGGTCAAATATGTTCATCTTGTTGTAGTTGGCAGCGATTCTCTCTCTATTTCAGCATACTCAGCCCGGTTGTTGGCCCGGAAAGAACCTGGATTTTGAAGAGCCAGAAAACTGTGAAAAAGTACCCGCTAGCCGGAACTACCCCAAGTGGAAACGCAACAAAAAAATCGGGCCGGGCACGCTCAAACCGCGCTGTAGTGGGAATGCGCCATATACTGTAGGCTAGTCCTGGGGACCTCAAAGGGGTTGAAAGGGCAGTGGGTTGATGTAATTGGGCAGGATGAACATGTATCACACTTCATTCACGCTGTATCCCTTTACTTACACTGACCAAAATATAGAAACACTTTTGTTTGTGCAAAAATAAATATACATGTATTTTTCTATGCCCACAAAAAGGTTATTTCTCTCAAATATTGTGGACACATTTGTTTAAATCCATGTTAGTGAACACTTCTACTTTGCCAGGATTATCCATCCACCTGAAAGGAGTTGCAAAGGTGCTCCATGTGTGGGTCACTAACCAATCATTGTTGTGCAAGTGAGTACTAAAGTCATACAATTACCTATGGGAATCTCATCCTTAACAAAAAGCAATGCGTCTGTAATTACACTCAACAAAAGAACGTGCCTAGAAAATATAAAAGCAAAGAGAAATAAATATAAAAGATACACAATGAGCAGCTTTGCTTGTCCACCACAGATACCTTCTGATCTGTTTACATTACAGACGTTTCTTTGCAGCACAGGAGTTGAATCCTCCAACGTGGCCTACCTGCATTAAGATGGCACTCCTTTATCTGGTACTGTAGCTCGTTCTCGTTGGGGATGTCTTTCCAGGTCGCCAGGAACACCTGCCGCTCTGAAGAGGGACGACACACGTGACAGTATGTGTGATAAACCGTTTCTAGTTCAATGGTAAAGATATATAACAGGGAGGCTGTGGCTCAGTGGATAGTGTTCAAATCAGGGGGTAGCAAGTTCGAGTCCCTCTGCAGTCAGCATGTCGTTGTGTCCCTGAGACTCTTCACCCCAAATTACTCCTGTGGGGATTTTCCACAGTACCGAATGTATGCAAGTGGCTTTGGATAAAAGCGACTTACAAATGTAATGACAAACATTTTCAGAATAATTGTAACCGTGCCTAATTGTTTGCAAAATATATTGTTGGTGAGATGAGGTTTAAAAGAGTTCATAATAATTATAAATTATATTTATATAGCGCTTTTCTGGATCTCAAAGACGCTTTACACAGAATGAGGGAGGGTAGACAAACAAGGACAAGCAAAACAAACAAAAAACAACAAAAATAAATAACTAAAACAAAGACAAGGCAGTCACGAGGATATTGATTGGGGGGCGGGGCTTATGGATAGACAGAGTTGAAGAGATGGGTTTTGAGGCGGGACTGAAAGACTGAGGAACTCTGAATCACGAAGATCTTGGGAATTCCAGATATAGTTGCCAATAGTTGACACTCTTACCCATTTTTCCGTCCTCAACGAAGAATATGTTGAGAGGGATGAGTACGCTGAAGTAGAAGACATCGATGCTGTTCTTCACAGCCACCTGTGTTCAATTAAACAAATAATAGTCATTAATACAAAAACATAATACACATAAGCAGTCGTTTGGGAATCCATAGGTTAATGCACATTTCTCTCCTTTAACCCTTATGTTGTGTTCGGGTCTCCCGTGACAAGTTACAATTATATGATAACTACGCTCTAGTTCTTTGTATGGGAACAAGGCTTCATGATATCCTCCACAACAGATATATAAACACGACAGCACTGATTTTGACAATTGTAGCCAAGTCTGAAGGTCTCTAAAAAAAAAAAAGTGTATAATTTGGTGTTCGGGTCTGGGGAGACCCGGCAGAATTGTTGTGCGTGACTCGAGGTAAAATTTGGCCCAATTAAGATTCATCTTTGACTTTAGACACCCACCCCCCCCTTCATCCCCTCCCCCCCTTCATCCCCTCCCTCTGCCCCCCTCCCCACACGGGAACTCAACCTTTCTCAAAGAATATGTACACTAACACTTGAACCTGAACTCACACATGCACCAGGGTTACCGCTAGGATTTTTTCTCGCCGGTCAAATGTCCGAACAGAATTTATTTTACCGGACACATTTGAAACTTCCCGGTCATGTTTCAATAATAATAATAAGAATTGTGTAGCAGAGTTTCCGTTAGCAGGTAATTACCCGACTAGGACCGGATATACTGATGTTTAAAACTCAGTTAATGGAAGTCATTTTTAAATTGCTTGAGTTTATAATCGTAACAGATCGAAAAATTCAGATTCATTTTTCAATAAATGATTCCACAAACATCATTATTACATTCAAATAAACTACTTGTAGTAGATAACGTACATTATTCAGAAGTTTACATCAACTTTGAATAATAACACGGGAGAAACGGATCCTCTCTTTTCCTGTCTCCCTCTCTCTCCTGACAGCCCGTCAGCTTCTCATGCAGCTCCTGCAGCTCGCTAAACAGAGGGCGGGGCTTCAGGTCTGACTCAGCAGCCGATCTGATCTCTCTCTCGCGTCCGGTTACACTTCACTCAAGTTTATGTCCATATCGATCAGATCCAGCTCTCCTGATCGGCCTATAGAGAGCACCGATCAAACTATTAAGAGTGAATATCGGCCGATAATGATGGGCGGCCGATCGATCGAAGCATCGGACATTTTGACCGGCAGATTTTGAATTTACCGGTTTTTATTCAATTTGACCAGCTAAAAACCGGTAATTACCGGCTAACGGAAACCCTGACATGCACGTGTGCGATATGTGGTGTAATGTGTTTTGGGCCATAGAATACAATGACAACAGGACTGTACGGTTATGAATGCATTATAAGTTAGTTATGATGTAGTTAAAACAATATTGGATGATAGTCATTTTTTGGACTGAGATAAATCATGGGTCAAAACTGACCCTCGAACACCATGAGCGGTAACAGCTTTTGACACAACACAAGGGTTGAGTGTTGCTTTACTGTCGCTGAAGCTATACATGAAGAACAAGGAAAGTGAGCTTCTGCTTCCATGATGTCTAATGTTCAGAAAAAGTATACGTGTACGTGTTAAACGTGTTGCACTGCTGTAAGAAATGTGCGGCGAGTGAGTTCTTCAGTACCTGCAGATTATTGAGTGGGTCCATCTTCATGACCGGGCCAATGGTGTTGATGGGCAAAGAGACCTCGATAGTCTGGCTGGGCATCAGTGGAGTGTGAACTGGCAGCGGACTGGTAGGAATCATCCCGAAACTACATAAAGGAGAAACAAACCAAATATTAGTGGCATTGACTTCCTGTATTCATAAGGTAGACTGTTACACCCCTGAACCTTTGGAAGAACTTTCATCTGTTTGCAACTTACACATTATTTATCTAATATATCATATTACTTGTATAAAGACCCTCCTTGCACTATTCTATTTTATCTGTTTTATTGTGTTGCACTGCTAGAAGAGGCTGTGACCTAAGATTTTCATTGTCATATCTACACTGTAGCTAATGGTCACATGACAATAAAAGCCTTGAAACTTGAACTTCAAGTACACATAGACCACATGTGTCAAACTCGAGGCCCGGGGGCCAAATCAGGCCCTTGGTGGATTTCATTTCGGCCCGCAGGATAATTTCTAATTCCTATTAGATCTGGCCCGCCGGTATATTGCACGCACACCTTCACTCCATCCTGAGGGTCTCCTCCGCTCAGAGCCTGAGCCCAAACATTGATGACCTTGCTCCCAAGATGAGATGCCAAGTGTCTGAGCTAGCATCACAGAGCAGCACACTGAGTTTACATGGATGTTTCCTTCTGCACTTTCTCTCACGTCAACAGGGCATGTTTGGTTTGTTCTTTGAGGGAAATAGTTTTGTTGAAGCTGTTGTTGGCCTGTGGAGAAATATACTCATAAGAAATGACTCTGGAAAAGCTGCAGATAGAGCCATGAGGAATGAATGCAGCTGATTATTTAATGTTGTTTTTATAGGCAATAATTTAAGCTGTGTTAGTTCCAGGTTTAATATGTGCAATAAGTTCATTTCAATACGTTCTGCAATAAACATTGAACCAGTCCGGCCCTCGACTAGTACCCATTTTTTAATGTTGGCCCACTGTGTGTTTGAGTTTGACCCCCCTGAACCCCTGACCTAGATAAAGCCTTTCTATTTCAGATGGCAGTTATATTGTGTTATATTGTGTTTCGGCGCTCTGACCTGTTCTTGTTGAACTGGACGGCGAAGTCGGTCATGTGCTGCAGGGCTTTGTTGGTGAAGGTCATGTCCATGTACATGTGACCCTGGCGGCGAGAGAAAGTTCCCGAGATCTCCAGACCCTTTGCTTTCACTGCCGGCAGCCAAATCTGGGTGAAAAGACGATGAGTGTAATCAGTTCTACACGTAGTTTTTACAATGAAAACTCCTGCAGGAAAAGTTTGATTAGGGGCAGTCATTTAGGAATGTTTACATGCTTTCAGGTTGGAGAAAGGCCTTTCTGGACATATGTGACCTGCTCCATCGAAATCAGTCGCGTTGACCCGAAGACACATTCTGAGTTGTATACACTGCTGGAAAGAGGAGATTCCTAGCTTTCTAATGATATCAGGATTGTTGTTGTACTCCAAATATTACGCAAAATATGTCACATTATATAATGACTGTTACGAGTCATCACTTTGAGAAAAAGGCCTTCAAAGTTTTCTCTTCTCTGGAATCCATCGATCTGATTGGTTATTAGCAAATGATCAAAATACTACGGAGGGAAGATATTTTCGTTTTAATTACTGGTCTGGGGGAAGCTCGCGAGTGTGTGTGTGTGTGTGTGTGTATGTATACGTGTGTGTGTGTTTGTGTATCTTTGCGTTTGTGTGTATTGTGTTTGTTTCCTGTGGAAAACCCTCACGAGAAACACCGGCTGTTGTTGTGCCTGCTGTGACGTTACATTACTCCGTTCTCCGCTTGTAATTATGCCGAAGCTTCAAAGTTGTATTTATCATCTGAATTTGCCGAAACAAGTTTAATATTCTGAAAGCCAAGACTTTGTTTATTTGAAATCAGATGAAAACAAACTCTAACGGACCCTGCCGTGTTATCTGTGATTACTATACGCCTTACATTCATAATGTCAGCGGAGGGAGGGGGGTGGCGCTGCGGAACAGCAGAGTGTGAGTGAGAGCTGTCGTCTTCCCTTTACGAGCTTCAAACATGTATTTATGTGTTTTTATATCCGTTATCAAAATAACAGCTGATAACAGACTATTGAATGGCACTGTATTTAATATAAAGAATCTCACATTACTTTGCAGTTTTTGTATTTTTTGCGAGGCATGCATCTGTAATTGAGTCGACTAAACTAAGTGTGTGTGTTTTCCATTATTCAAGGGGGCTCTGAAGTATAAACTCACTACTTTTGGGGAGATGAATCCTCCGGTGGTGTTGGCCATGCCGGTGGAAAGCTCAAACAAGTCGTTGAGGCCACTGCTGACGGCCTGAGGAGCGGGAGTAGGTGACGGAGCAAAGGTACTGGGGACAGATGAGGGGATGAAGTTCTGTCCCACCTAAAGCCATCACAACACGCCATCACAACACACACACACACACACACACACACACACACACACACACACACACACACACACACACACACACACACACACACACACACACACACACACACACACACACACACACACACACACACACACACACACACACACACACACACACACACACAACACACACACACACACACACACACACACACACACACACACACACACACACACACACACACACACACACACACACACACACACACACACACACACACACACACACACACACACACACACACACACACACACACACACACAGTTTTAGTTTGCATTACTGGCAACTTCAGAATTGCTACACAGAGAGCGAACAGACACTTTTTAAGTCATGCAGAAAGAATACAAAAACATTTAAATTAAAGCAAGCGATTAGCCAAAGCCCTTATTACAAAGAAAGTGTGAACATGCTCAGATTTGAGGTGAATTTAAAGAATCCTGCTTCTGGTCGTGTGTTTAATAATTCATTACAAGGCTACATGATGTGTTGATGTGATTATTTAAAAGTTGAAAACAGCTGACTTTTCACAACAGTCAACACGTATTTCTTGGACATTTTCGCACATTTAAGAACAACACGACCACTTGTTAAAACTACAAAGTTATTTATTATTAATTCAGATTTATTTAACATATTATTCATATTTCTCGTGTTCCATTTTTTTCTGGATTTTTGTCCTTTAATCAATTTCTTTAATGACGTTTATTTGACGCACCAACACACTGAACACTAAGGCTGGAGACACACGGTAACGGTCGTGTTCGCTACATGAGTGTGAGACAGAGACGCCAGGATAAACACGTTGGAGTGAACCGTAGAAGCTGAGAGTGTGGTGGGTTAAGCTCGGCGAGCATGCAGCAAGCAGACAGACAGACTGCTGAACAGAAGGACTTACGGCTGGACTTCCCCCAACACCTCCGCCCAGGTCTCCCCCCAGCTACAGGAGAAGAGAGGCCCCCAAAGACAAACCAAACACAAACAGACACTTTCTTAGCAACCGCAACCCATCAAGAGGAGCCCTCACTTCCTGCAAACACAGCAACTCTGCACGACGTTATGTTAGACGTTACACTTTAAAATGTGCAACACGACTATCAAGGAGTCCAGTTTCTCCAGCGGCTTGAAGAGGTAGAGAGCAACCATTAGCAGAGGAGAAACACACCAAGCCTAACTCTTGGAAAAACAAATCAATATATTAATGTGTTCAGGATTTAAAAACTTTTCAAAAATATTTTAGCTGTATATTTTTTTAGATTTAATGCAAAGATCACGAGGCAATTTAAATTACAAGCGTGCTTACATAAACACTATAACCTCAAGAAAAAACATTTCAGCAGCATTTAATCTGACGATAATAAGAAATAAACAATGTCTTATTATGGGGATGATGTATTTTATTGCATCTGTGGAGATAACTTTAGCGTGTGCGTGTGCGTGTGTGTGTGTGTCTGTTTCAAGATTCAAAGGTTTTATTGTCATATGCTCATAAGCTACATTGTAGAAATGGCAATGACATTCTTCTGTGTGTGTGTGGGTGTGTGTGTGTGTGTGTGTGTGTGTGTGTGTGTGTGTGTGTGTGTGTGTGTGTGTGTGTGTGTGTAAGCTTACCAAACTGTCGAGGCCTCCTCCCAGGAGATCCACGGCGCCCATCTGCATGGAGGAGACCTGGGGCACGTTGACCGGAGGGCCCAGGTCCAGGTTGAGCAGGTCCCCCAGCAGGTCCCCCTGGCTGGGGATCACACTCGGCTGCTCCATGGCCGCAGCCGGACCCCCGCTGACCGGGCTCTCGCCTGTCTCAATGCTGCCGGAGGAGAATACAGCAGCACCGCTAAGGCGCAAAACAAAAGGTTCAGCAAGCTGTGAACATGACAGGATGTGTGATGACCTAGAAGAGCATCAGGACTGTTTGAGGCAGATGATAGCTATGTGATGAACATGATGATTCAGCCTCTATGGAGAGAGACATCAAGCATGCTCATTTCTGACGTGGAGCTAATCTGAAGTAAACATTGAATACTGCTTTCTGTTCCTGCATCTTGTGACTGTGTGACTCCCTCTCTTGGATATCAGCATGTGAAGGACACTGCTCAGGAACTAGTTGATGCTCTGTATGTGATGACTGCTTCCAGAATATTGAGAAAAAGTCAGATTTTTTTGTAAAAGTAAAAAAGAAATTGTAAAAGTCAGAATTTTGAGATTTTGAGAAAAAGTCAGAATTAGATTTTTTTGATTTTGAGAAAGTCCGAATTTTGGGATTTTCAGAAAAAAGCCAACATTTTGAGAACAAACATTATTTGGTAGCCTACATGACAGGATGCATGATTCCCTATAAGAACCGGTATTCCTCCATCTTGAGACTGTGTGACTCCCTCTCTTGGATATGAGCATGTGAAGGACACTGCTCAGGTTGATGCTCTGTATGTGATGACTACTTCCATTCTGGAGAGGACCACAGATACATGGATCCTGAGATTGAAGCTCAAGCCGGTGACGACTGATATTTTTCTAACAATATTTGTATTTTTGTATTCGGGTTTGTGTGAAACGGTATTTCGATCTCTCCGTCTGTACACACAAACTGAAAGATTGACAATAGAGTTGCCTTTGCCTGACCTGCTGTTCTGCACAGGGAGGTGTTTCCTGTGGACGCCGTGGCTTCCCTCCACGAAGGCGCTGGGGGGCTTGTGGTAGACGGAGGCCAGGGATCCGATGTGGCAGATGAGCTCGTCGAGGAGGGTCGGCTCGATCAGGTCCGTCTCCTCGGAGATCAGAGGCTTCTCCGACAGCACCACCTCCTTCGCGGTCACAGGGTCGGTGGACAGCAGGCGCCAGTAGATGTAGCCTCGGTCACGCAGGTCGGGGTTATCGGAGTCCTGCAGAGGAGACATTTACATGTATTCAGTGAAGGAGGGAGATCTTAGGGACCATAATTACACTAGCTGCTACGGTGGTGGCAGCTAAGAGGGAGACACCTCAAATAAACAAACAATAATCCTGAAATAATGTTATAATGATATGCTACCGAAAGCTATGATTCTCAGATGGGGATATTTACGAATAAATAAATAAATAAAAATAGTTGTATGTATCGATTTAAATTGACATGCATCCGCTAAGAAAAATAGTCCGTTGTTACCGTTTGAAAAATGTAGCAACGGCAGGAAGGGAGGTTTTTGATTCCAGACTTGAAAACATCGTTGCTTGCTTTAAAAGTAGCACACTTCATGATGTCCAACCTTGGGAAGTATCTAGATATCCCTGCCCTCATGCCAAAGGAACGGCACACTGAATATGTGTCGCCGTTTGATGTCTATGTCTGGACCGCTGCGTAAAAAGGAGGGTTTCTGCCCAGTTACTTCTCCGCTGCTTTCTTGTCGCTCTTGTCTTGTCAGTTGCTTTTCAGCCAAACTGAATAAAGTTAAATCGAACGGACTTCTTTGGGCAGATGTGAGCGTCCTTAACAACGGTCAATAAGTGCTTGACAGCCGTCTGTCTGTTCTGGATTAACAACGTGTCATGTGTTCTGAATTGACCAATCAGAATAGAGTATTCAACTAAGCCATGTAATAAACTGCAATAAATGCAAATGCAAATTTCTCCACAAAATAACCAGAAACGTATAAAAGGTAGGAAAAAAACAGATATTTTCTATTTCACTTTATTTTTGCCCATTAGTATTTTTTGTTGTTTCTACTTTTATACGTATTCCATCAGTGTAATTTAACATTTTATGAAAAACATGTTGTGTAAAATCAGAATGCAGCAGTGAAGAAATAAATCATCCAACTGGTGCCAAGGTGCACTTCTCTGTTGAAAAGAGGTCGTGTCTCACCTGAGTGGCCAGGCTGAGGACCTGCTGCACCAGCTCCTGAGTCTCCGACGGCTTCTTCAGGAACAGCTTCACGATGGCAGTCAGCAGAGTGAGCTGGACCTGCAAATCAAAGCACACACTGTCATTATATGTTCAGTGCACATACATCGCCAAGTAAAATATAAAATGAGTCAACCAGGATAAGATGCGGGACGTCCAAGGGTTACTATAAAGTGTGTAAAAGTGAAACATCCAAATGTGTTGACCTGCAGCACTCAGCTGACAGACATAACGGAAACATCTACAATGCATTCAGGAAAAATAAATGCTCCACAAGTTAAAAACATGTGGTTTAGTTTTAATTCTGGCTTTTTAAAAGTGCATTATTTAAGAAGCTGTGTCCCAGTGACTACAAGGACTCTTATTGCACATTTTTCCTTCAGGGTATATGCAGGAATCCTGAAGTCAGATGTAAAACCTTTCAAGACCTTTTTCAAGACCTTTTCCATACATTTGAAGACCTCATCGCCACTTGGAGTTCTAACCGGTTACCTTGGCGACACACTTTACCTCACATTGACTATATACAGTATTGATTGTCCTTCCTCCTTATCTTCCAACCATTTGGACGCAGACTTGTATTTCCCCATAACGATGTTGCTTAGCAACCGGCGTAAACGGACCTTCGCGCGCTATCAAGCAGTGAGCGTGCGATGTCCTGTTCAGATGACGTCCAATCCAACGGGATGCCGTAAATAAACTACACAGAATCACACTACACACCTACGCCATGACTACATTCAGGCAGACTGTAGAATACAACCTCTTTGGACCATTTATATACTTATTGAAAACAAGCTACAAAATGTAACACCTTGGAAAATGCCGTTTAATACTTTTCAATAGCCTTCATTTTCGCTAAATTGATTGATCAATTTGTAATACTTTTTAAGACCCCGCGGACACCCCGTCCTTTAACTTCTCATGTTTTAGTAATATGTATGTATTTTATGTTATTATTTGATATGATTCACCATACCTTCTGTTGTTTTGTGCAGTTTTCCTGTATAACGAGGTATCAACCTGCACAGTGAATGTAATGTAGTGCTTTCCAAAGTCAACCGGGGTCGATTACTCTCAGATATATGTTTTATTATCCGTGTAAAACAACCCTACTAACAAAGTGAGCCTTCAGGAGAGCAGAACTGATGGGTATTGAGATGTCTGGACCCACCTGGGTGCTCTCGTCGTGGAAGCCCTCCAGGAAGCTCTCCAGCAGCTCGTCAGCGTTGTCGATCCTCTCGGCGTACTCGCCTACGATCCAGATCATCGCAGCGCGAGCGTCCGGCTCATCCAGAGAGTCCAGGTTCTCACACAGCGTGGCAATGATGCTCTCATACCTGAACAACAGCAGTGTGTCAGGCGTCAGGATGAACATATACAATAGGGGGGTCAGCATCTTTTTGAAAAGTGCCACAAAAAGATGGATAAATCACAATCTTTTATGAATATAGCTAGTCATTATTGTAACTAAAGTGATGAATCCAGATGGAGCACTGAAGGAAAATGCAGATGCAGATATATAATATGATGTTTTTTTGCAACTTCCTTTATTAACTTCAAAAGTGTTAGACCTTAAAGAGATTTATTGTTATTGGGTTACATAAACGTATTTTATGAATCGCTTTTATGAAAACCTGCCGTTAATACAGGTGCGTGGAAAAAAGAGAGATAATCATTTGAATATTCTTTAACATGTCACGATCAACATGAAGAATTAAGCTTTTCAGGTATTGGGTACGGCCCTACTGGTTCCCCAGGAAACAAGGGAAACCTACTTGTTGGGGTACTTGCGGAAGATGTCCCTGATGACCACGATGGCCTCCTGGACCACGTAGTTGACTTTGGTCTGGATCAGGTCCAGCAGAGTGCTGACACAGCGCTCTGCTGATTGCTGGAGGGAAACAAAACAGAGGCTTAAACAAGAGGAAACATCAGCTGACCAGGTAATGTCAATTTATAACGGTCAATCAGGAAAGAGGAGACTTGGCACACCTAAGATTTCATAATATGACTTGACTTTTTATCAATCAAAACATCAGGACTAGACAGGAAAACCTTCACTTGGAGAATTATTCGCTGAACTATAATGTTTGGTCTCTGCTGAGTGGCTTTGATGATGCTACTTTCAAAATGCCCAGGTCACAAGTCTGATATGGATAAAGATTATTTTTGCTGAAATGAACACGAGAAGACTTCGGCGTAGAGACCAGAATCGATGAAAGCGCTTCTCACCTCCACTTTGATGGCACAGCGTCCGATGGCTCGGACCGCCTTGCGCACAAAGTCGACATCGACCTCTGTGGCATATTCCTTCAGCTCGGCCAGCACCTGAAAGTAGGACAACCGTTTTCAGTTTTGATTTAGTTTAATGGATTTTGTTCCAG